>NC_045430.1:267565680-267765680 GCF_902635505.1 Sarcophilus harrisii | reverse complement strand
GGATGAGACGTACATATAGTTATTCCTTCCACATTGGGCGGTTAGGGACAAGGTGCCCCATGATCTGGAAAATGTTTGTACAATTTTTTGGCCCTACTTTCATACCAGAGATGTCTGAATAATTATGATATTAAAAGATAAACGATATACAACATAATCCATATATTTATGCATTTCCGAGTTTCTAAATTTTTTCCTGTTGGTTTTCATGAAGTGTCTGAGACTTTGACAAAGCTGTCCCCAAGTTCCCATTGAATTTCTTATGTGACCTGTGATATGTTGAAATCTTGATGAGGAAAGTCACAGTGTGGAAGGGATAACTGTATTCACATATATTATCATGCACATAATTTATATGTAATAAAATATTGGATATGAAATATATACATGTTTATACACATCTATCATCTATCTTTCTTTTTCTTTCTTTTTCTTCCCTCTCTTCCTTCCTTCCTTCTTCCTTCCTCCCTCCCTCCCTCCCTCCCTCCCTTCCTTCCTTCCTTCCTTCCTTCCTATCATCTATCTATCTATCTATCTTAGATATAGAGAATTGTGCTACCAGCATACAAGGATAGATTGTTAAATTTTCGTTGTGAGAATGTACACCTCTGAAACCAGTAAATGCTACAGACCCGGGCTTGCTTTATTGTTTTGTTGATCCTCTAGAGCTAAGAAAGTGATGGAGAAAATGTTAATAATGTGAATTAAATTTAAAAGTCTGTGGTATGCAATCTTTTCTGAGCTGGCTGTTAAATATTTTTCAGCCTACTCATACGACTGTATATATGTATGTGTGTGGTACATATAAAAATACTCATATACTTACATGCAATATATTTATAAAAATTATATATTTAGTATATGTGCATTTGGAAAAATATATATAAAAATACATTATTTATATAAAAATACATCAACTTTTGTGTACTGGTAGCATATCCACATATATGCACATATAGACTTATGTTTATGTGCATTTTGATGTCTATGTGTGTATATAAACATACGTTTTGGATAAATCTCTATACCCACGTACATATATAATTTTAGCATATACATCTTTTTATATGGAAATACAGATGTATTTTTATTATGTGTTTATATATATATTTACAGAGTGATACATAATTATTGTTGTTCATAACTCTTTGTGATCCATGGATACCATAGAATATTCATTCTTTCTCATTCAAGGGGCCCATCTTTTGATGTCATTTTTCCAAAGAATTTTAATAAATTCACGGGGACCTCCTAAGTGGCATCATGGAGAATTGGACACAACTGAAAAATGACTGAACAACAACAGCAAAATGAGATTTCCTTGGCAAAGGTACTGGAGTGGTTTGCCATTTCCTGGTCTATTTGAATACCGGCTGAGGTTAAATGACTGATCCAATTCCATAGCTAAGGTAAATATCTAAGGTTAACTTTGTATTCTGTTCTTTCTAACTCCAAGCTCAGTGTCTTATCCACAGTTCTACGTAGCTAGATTAGTATTTATTATTATATGTAATATAAAATAATTATATATACAATTATATTTATAACAACTCTATACATAATTATATTTATTAAAATATATGTCACAAAATATGAGTATCGTGATTATTACAATATACTTATATTTATAAAGTACATTATATATGTGAGCATTTATCATATATAAAATTCACAATATACGTGAGCTTATGTATATATCTTACACAAATATATGCATATATGCAGGTTTGCTAGTAAATGTTTAATAACCAGCTCTCCGGGGGAGGGAAGCTATACATATCACAGATTTTAAAATTTCATCTGCATTATTAACATTTTCCCATAATTTTCTTTATTCTAGACAATCAATAAAATAATAAATCAGTCCCTGATTTGCAGAGTTTAACAAGTTAGAGGTGTAAATACTCATAATGAAAATTTAACAATCAACTCTTATGTGCTGGTAGTATATCCATATAGGTGTGTGTGTGTGTATGTTCCTATATTTGTGAGTATATATAAACATTTGTGTGTGTGTGTGTGTGTATGTGTATAGTTGTATATACATACACATCTGAATCTCTATAAGTTTAGCACAGGCATCTCTCTGTCTAGAACACAGATGTGTCAGCTATACCTTGACTCAGGTGGCTGCCAAAACTACTGCCCTATCCACCCTACCTGCTTTCTGCCTTTCTTCAGTTTCCTCATTTGTGAAATAATAGGATTGGACTAAATATTGGCAATGAGCATTTATTAAGCACCTACTGTATACCAGTCCTTAGGCTAAGCAACAGGGGTATTAAGGCCAAAAAACAAGTCCTTGCCCTGGAGAATCTTGTTCTCTAAAGTCCTTTTCAGTTCCCCTACATCATCAAAATATATCTTTGGGTAGAAAATATTGGGAATAAACTTTTTTATACTAATGTGTGAATGGTCACTAAGGCTCCTTGGCACCTTGTGCCTTCGAAAGCATTGTGTAATGGAGCTTAGAGAGGCATGTTGGGGGAGGAGGAAGATTTTTCTACTTCACTGAAGTGTCATCTCCCCTCTTCACACTCTCTCCCCCGCTCCCCCCAGACTGCCACTTAGTCTGCTGATGAGTACAGCTAGCCCAGAAGCAGGGCTATTTTTAGCCTGAATGGCGCCCAGTAGCCGAATGCTGACCCAGCCTGTCTGATTTATAAGCCTTGTGTTCTCTGAAGCCTCCTTATCAGCAGGTGGGAATTCCTGCCCGATTGCATCAAGATCTGCGTGAGTCATGTGTTCGCCCTCTTAAGGTGGCAAAGATCTTCAGGTTTGGGAGGTGAGTTTCCAGGATCTCGTCCTACCGGGGCTCTCTAAGCATAGGCTTTCCTCAAGTAGATGAAAGAAAATGAGATGTTAGCCAAGTGTTGCTGACACTGAGGTTCCTGGGCTCACATATTATGAGCACTTTAAATCTGATATCCTCTTTAGAGCGATGAGGAAACTGAGACTCAGAGAAATTAAGTGACTTGCCCCTTAGTAGAGTTGAGATTCAACCCTAGAGCTGCGTCTAGGCCACAGGAAAAATGTCATTAAATTCTTCAACCAGTGTCCCAGAGAGAAGTGAGGAGTTGTTATTCAATTGTGTCTGTGCCCAACTTTTTATGCCCTTTGGGGGGTTTTCCAGGCAGAGATACTGGACTGGTTCCCATTTCCTTCTCTAGCTCATTTTACAGATGAGGAAACTGAGGCAAACAAAGTTAAGTGACTTGCCCAGATTCACACAGCTAATAATCTCTGAGGCTGGATTTGATCTCATGAAGATGAGTCTTCATTACTGTTGGCCCAGGGCTCTAAATATTGCATTACCTAGTAGCCTCTGAGAGAGAATGCCTGATTCTAATAATGAATATCTTTGTCTTCTAGGAGGACAAATTGGAAAAAGATCCTGGACGGAAAATGGTCCCTCCTTGGAAGGAAGGGACCGTTGGAAGCCATCTTATCCAACCCCCTTAACCCCCTCATTTTTACATGTTTTTTACATTATTATTTTTACATTGATTTCAGATCCTGGCCATTGTTAGGCCTCTATGCTTCTTTTCATTATGTTCCTCCTCCCCCAATCTCTGAAAATAGCTTCCTCTGTATGACTTTGAGATCCCTACTATGTGCCAAGCATTGAGCTTTGGCTATAACATAGTCCATCATATTACCAAAACAAAACAAAAAAAAAATTACTCAAGTCGTGGAGAGTGAGATCTTATGGCATTAAATTTATGGCATTAAATACCTTATTGGTTTATATTAATTCTTAAACAATATTTAACAGTGCCTCCCTAAAAACTGGATTGGGGGAAAAGTCTTTAATCAACTATTTCTAACAAGATACATAGGGAATTGATACAGATATGCAGTGTGTCCCAAAAGTTGTAGTGCCATTTAAAGCTTTAAATATGGTGTTTGGGACTGCTGAGATAAGACCAAAAGCTCTTGATAGATAAGTGTTTAAAAATTATGAATAAATGGTTTTCAAAACAATTGCAAATGTTTAGAACCACATGAAAGATTGTATTAAATCACAAGTAATAAGAGACATGTAAAACTGAGATTTCATCTCACACTTAACTGGCAAAAATGATAAACACTAGAAATAATCCATGATGGGCCGGCATACTGACATGGTTTGGAGGAGCTGTGAATTAATTCAAACATTGTAGAAAGCTATTCACAATCAAGATGAAAATAGAGGGGTGGGAATGGAGGGGGGCTACTAAAATGTTCCCTCCTTTGATTCAGAGATCTCACTCAGGCATAGATCCCAGGGTGATCAGAGATCCAAAGGAAGGTCCCAGACAGCCTAAAGTACTCATTGTGTACTTTTTATGGCAGTGATTGTCTGATGACAGAAAATGCTATAAAAGTGGAGAGTCCCTATCCATGAAAGACAAATGAGGTCAGAAAGGCCAACAACTGGGTGGCATCTATAGGTTACAAATATTGGGTCCCATGAATATGATGGAAATTCTGCTGTGTCATAAGGAACAATGAATAGGAAAGATTCAGAAAAGTCAGGGAAGACTTATAAGAACAGATGCAAAGTGCATTAAGAAGAATTATACAAGATACAAAACAACTACAACAATGTAAATGGAAGGAAGAACATAACGAAACTGATCACTGAAGGAAAAAAGAATTCCTTATGACTGACATTGCTCTTCATGTTGTAGTTTGGATGGTTCCTATTCCCTATTTCCCAAATCTTGACTCTTTGTGGTTTTTAAGTTCTCGGATTGTTGTGAGGAAAACACCTTCTAAATTGTAAAGTGTGTCATAAGTGACTTTTATTTCAATACTTAAAAGAGTCACATTAGAAATTACTTTATAGAGTTAGGAAAAAAAATTCATCTGTAGGAACAAAAGGTCAAGAAGTTCAAGGTAATTAATAAAAAAAAAAAACCAACCTTTTGATGATAAGATTCTCTGATCTCAGCTGTGCTGGTCCTTGGATGACGGATGATAAGACCTATAGCTTATCATAGATTGGCACTCAAACTCTCTCCAATTAGGCTACAAACTAATGTAGTTTTTGAATACCCAGAATCACTTCTGTGCCATGATGAGACACTGAAGGCATAGTGACTCTGAATTGGTACCTATACTTGATTATTTTTATAATTATATATAGATACTTTCCCTTCCATATGTCACCCTTCCACCATATTAAATAATTTCAGAAAGTCTACTTCCTGTCTGATGTATAGAAAGAGAATGAATACTCCATTCTTTCTTGCGTTTGCTAAGTACGGCGAATCGTCCATACTCTTAAGGAGCTCGCATTCTAATGGAGGAGACAATGTTCAGACAAGATATTTATAAAGATGGAGTGGATATTGTTATTGTTGTTGTTCAGCCTTTGTTTTTTAAATCTTTTTTTTAAATAAAGCTTTTTATTTTCAAAACACAAACATAATCTTCAACATTCACCCTTGAAAAACTTTGTGTTCCAATTCTTTTTCTTCTTCCCTTCCTTCCACCTTTTCCCCTAGACGGTAAGTAATCCAATATGGGTTGAATATGGCAGGCTTTGTTTTTGAAGAGAACCAATAACATGAGAAGATAATCTCACAGGGAAGGGTCAAGAAAGGTTCCTGTGGAAGGTGGGAATTTAAGCTGAGACTTGAAGGAGCCAGGGAAACTGGGAGATAGGTAGGAGGGATGTTATACTACTCTCTAATGAGGGTGGTTCGTGGTAAAGATGTGATGTGGAGCAAAGAAACTATTATTAACTTTGTTTTCGAAATGAAAGGGGAATCTGGGGCTCATAAGAACCTATGAGTCCTGGAGAGATTGTACAACACTCGGAGACTTGCTGTAACTGGTTCTGGTTGGCTAACTATGTGCTGAATGGGAGGCCCTTCATTGACTGAAAGTCCTGGGTCACAAAGGCCTAGGTTAGTCCAACCCCATCAGCTTCTCTCTCTTGCTTTGACTTCTTTTTGCTCATGTCTGGTGAGTGACAGATTTTATGATAGTTGATTCTCCCCGTGGGCCTGATACATGATCTCATGAGGTCAGGAAAGTAAACCTCTGGGTATCTTGTCATCCCAGGGTCTGGATTTGGTGGCCAGCTTAGCACTGATGCCCTAATAGCAAATAAATGACTTTTGGGAGCCATCACAGCAGAATGCAGGCTGAATCATCCAGAATTGATTCTGAATTTGAATGTGTACTTGAAACTGGAAACATAATGCTCTGCAGAAACGAAGTTTGAACCCACTCTCCCCACTGACCAAGAGGGTGTAGGGGAAGAATGTGCTTTGGGTGAAAATGTTTGTACTTTGGTCAAAGCTATATCTTTGAAGTAAATGCCCCTTTGTAAAATCCAATTGATATTAAGTAGTTGGAAATGGGGATAGTGGCCCCTGGTAACTAATTGTGTCGGGGAACAAAACCAGCTGGAGACTCAAGCTGATGTGAAGGAAGGGATGCTCCCAAACTCTTCAGAGTTCCCTAGAGCTCTGAGAAGTAAAATGTAACAGAATGTACTTCGTACACAGATTTTCCCCTTAAGTTTCTAAATTTGTTTTTACTTAATATTATAATTTTATATTTATTTATTATATTTATATATAATTTAATATTATAATAAAAAACATATATATGTTGATATATACATAGAATATATTTGCTAATATAAATACAATATCTTAGTATATTAAATATTTTATAACGAATCTACAAAATCTTGTATATCACTACTAGTACATGTTACATTTAATAAACATTCTGTGATATTTTAAAATTTAAATTTAAAATATTTTTGGTTTGATCCCTTTAGTAAATTTCTGGTGAAAAGTTGGAGATTAAAAAGGGTATAAAACTCTTGATTGGGAATAGATCATCATGGAGAAGTCTGTTGCAGGCTTAAGGACATGGCTGCTTCCCACTGGGGAGATCTTTTAGCTTAGTTGTGGTCCTTCGTTCTTGAAGAGACCCCAAATGACATCACGTTGTTGGGGGCTAAAGTACGGTGTGTCTGGCTGGGGCTGATCAGACCAACATGAGTTGGAAGGGTCTTTCACAGTTCAGACACCAATAATCTTTTAGGTTAACGAGGAGACGGATAATGTGCAGGAGGTAAGAGTTCAGAACAGCAGGTCAAGTAGTCTGATAGATGGGAATAAAAGTCAATTGGTTGAGCAAGGAGTTAAGAGAGCAATGAACACCTGCACTCTGATAAATAGCTGCAAGTCAGCAGGATCTGAGCTAAGAAAAGCTTTTGTTTGCTTTGCACGTGAGAGAAAAATTTAGTAAGTACAGTTTGAAAATAGTTAAGTTTATTGATAAAGGTAATTAACTTAAGCGTTATATTTTGAAACTCAGTACAACATGTATGTGGGTTTATAAATAAATACATACACATGTATATGCATGTACACTTATACATTTAATTTAGAGGAAGAAATTAGGAGCTGTCAATTGAATAAATATTGTTTTTTATTATTTATATGATAAAAAAAATGAGAACAAGTCTGACTGCATCACTTCCCCACTCAATAAACTTCAGTGGCTCTTAATCACTTTCAGGATCAAATATAAAATCTTGGGTTTGTGGTTCAAATCCCTTCTTAACCTGTGCCCCCTGCTCCCACTCTTCCAGTTTTATTGCACCTTACAGTCCTCCCCCATGATCCCATGATCACTGATCTCTTACTGGACCTCGTATAAGACCCCCTTGCTTTGGGAAGATTGGTTTGGCAGCTGAGTGGGAGATGGAGAGCAACGGGGAGATACCTGTGGCAGGCAGACCTCCCCCCCCAAGCCATAGGGCACCCCAGCAGCTATTGCAGAATTCAGGAGTGAGGTGATAAGGGTCTGAACCAGGGAGAAAAGGAGTCACGTTCAAGGAACAAGACAGGGGTAGAACCAGAAGCCTTGGAAACAAATTGGATGGAGAGTGAGCAGGTGAGGATGACTCCCAGGGGGCATTGGGTAATAATAGGAAAGTTAGAAATTGAGAATCATCCCCACTGAGAGAATAATTGAATCCACGGGAGCCAATAAGATCATCAAGTGAAGGAGCATAAAAGGAAGTAGTATAAAGACAGGCGAGAGTGCTGGGCTTGGACTCAGGAAGGTCTTGAGTTCAAATTCACCTTCAGATGCCAACAAGATTTTTGTGGTTCATTTGTGTCGTTCTCTTTGTGATCCCACTTGGGTCTTTTGGGCAGAGATACTGGTTTGCCATTTTCTTCTCCGGCTCATTTGACTAAACTAAAGCAAATAGATTAATGACCTGCCCCACTTCACACAGCCCTTAGGTGTCTGGGGCCTTCCTGACTCCAGGTCTGACAATCCCTGTTTGCCTGGGAGGTGGCTAGGTGGGCTCCTGGCTTAGAATGCCTAGTCAGGAAGGCCTGAGTTTGTCTTAATCCCTGGAGAAGGAAATGGCAAACCACCCCAATATCTTTGCCAGGAAAACCCCAAATGGGATGACTGAACAAGAATGGCAAAGGAAGAGAAGAGCCTAGGATGGAGCATGGGGAGCCGTGGGGGGTGGGGTGGGGAGGGACTCTATTTTTAGGAAACTTGAGCTGATTTAAGATCCCAACTCTAGACCCATTGGGTGCAGGTCATTCAAAAAGCATTTAATAATCACCTTCTAAAATGTCTGGCTCAGTGTTAAGCATTCGGGATACCAAGAAAGCAAAAGACAGTCCTTCCCTGGCTCAAGGAGCTCACCTGCTAATATGGGGATGGGGAAAATGGAGTTTTATTTGGCTGGGTAATCTGAAAATGAAGGAGAAATCTAACAACATCCCAACAAGAGGTCACCGGGCCTTGGTTCCCAGACCACCCCTGAAAGGGGGACCTCCCCAGGGCGGCCCATTTTCCTTCCTGCTTAACTCAAAAGCTTTTCTTTATTTTTTTCCCATGACACTTTTAAGTTTATTCTCCTTTATTAACATTTTCTACATCACTTTTTAAGCGTAGACAATAAACAACACAATCAATCAAATTCTGATTTATACCTTTGAATAAACAACACAATAAATCAAGTTGATTCATATCTTTGAACGTTTTCAGATTTCTTTTTTTTTTAAATTAATAGCTTTTTATTGTCAATATACATGTTTTGAAGCTTTTTTTTTTTTTTTTAACAAGACTAAACTGGCCTCTTTACGACACCCCCCCACTTTCTGCCCCAAAGAATTGGGGGAGGGGGGGAGAAAGCTGACCACAAACCTAAGCCGTCTTTACAAGACAGCCTTTCTGCCTACTCAAAGACTTCCAGAGCACTCTTTCTCTAGAGTGAACAAGTTCTCCACTTTGTTCTGCCTAGAAACACTAGTTGACCCGTCCCTGGTAGTCACGGTTTCCAGTCCTTGAAGCATCCTGAAATTCTATGCCTCCAGGCCACGGGTTCTAGGTGCCCCTCTCATTGGATGGAAAAGGGTCCCCTTCCCTCTGTCGCTCCTTTCCAGTCCCAAGGTTCAAGGCCCATGTCTAGGCTAAATTTCTTCCTAAACGCAATGCCAATGTAAAGAAAAGACAAAAACTAAAAGATGATTTTTTTATTTAATAAAATTTTCTGGGGAAACGGTTTTTAGGATTTATTTATTTATTTTTGCTAACAGTTCTGGAATTTCAGTTTGCAGCCTCGTCTAATAACCAGCTGGGATTTATATGGCTCTTTAAAGTGTCCAAAGCCACTTAGATATCATGTGGCCCCGAAAGCACCCAATGGGGTGAGTTATCCCCTACAGATTTCACTGCATTTCTACCCAGGGCGTGTCGGCCCTGGCTTGCCTCAGACCGCAGCCTGCCCCCGAGGGTAGGTCCTTACTGTCCCTTGTTCTCCCTACATCCTTCTCCACCCCAAACTGCCCACGGGATAGTCTTTACTTACTTAGTCCTCTTCGTGGCTTTTCAATTAGAGCTTCCTGGGCTAATATATTTCTAAAAAAGACTTAGAGGAAAAGGGGTGGGGGCGGGGGATTGGCCCCCTGGAGATCTGAATCTCTTTACTGTGGGAGTTATTTTTAACGCCTGAATTATTTATGTTTCCTGGGTTTGTGGATCCCTCCGGGCAGGAATTGAGCCTTCTACCACAGAGAAGTCTCTTATTTTTTTAAACTCCATTTTAAAAAATGTGTTAACCCCCAGATTTCCTGCGGAAAGCACACAAATAAGCGCAAAATGTGGGCGCTTGGGAAACGTGAAATCGTCCGGACCCAAGTTGGCCAGGGGCGGCCAGGACCACTTTCAGCGGGTGACTGGGGGGGGGGCGTTTCGGAATCCCCGCCCAGGTTTGGGGCGCTGGGCTCGGGCTCCGCGAAGTCCTCGCTGCGGGCACGGTTCTGCCCGTTCTTCCCCCAGCTCCGCAGGTGCGGGGGCAGCGGGCGCACCTCTCTGCCTCGAGGGAGTGCAGGTGTTTCCGCGCACGAGGAACGGAAGGGGCCCGGGCCCCACCTGGGAGCTCGGAGCACGGGCGCCCAAAGAGGGAGTGGGGACTGGCCGCATGACGCGGGACGGCGGCGGGGCTGGCACACGGGAGCCCTGGGTAGGCAACCATGCCCCGAGCCAAGAGGCCGGTGGGCATTCCCCGGGCGCCCTCTGCCCGGAGCGGGGCGGGAGCAGGCCCGCTGCCCCTCGCGAGCCCTCGCTCCCCCCGGGGGCCGGGCGCCCCCCGGGAGGGCAGGGGAGGGTCCGGCTAGCCCAAGTGGAGCAGGGGGAGGGGCCGCCGGGCTCCTCCAGCCCGGTTGGCTCGCGTCCCCTGCCCTGCCCTGCCTCCTCCCCCTCCTCCCTCCCGTATGAGTCAGGCGTTTCCCGGGGATCGCGAGCGCGAGCGGCGGCAATCCGAGCCCGAGCCGGAGCCCGAGCCCGAGCCCGAGCGGCCCCGCGGCGGCTAGAGCAGCGCGCCCGGCCCGGCCCTGGCCCGGCCCGGCCGCCCGAGCATGGAGAAGGCGGCCAGCCCCGGGGCCGGCGCCGGCGAGGGGGCGGGCAGCGGCGCTAGCAGCCGCAGCAGCAGCCGCGCCACCTCGGCCGGCTCGTCGCCGTCGGGCTCGTGGGCGGCCCGCGGGGCCGGGGGCCGCCGGCTGGAAGGGGGGAGCCACAGCAGCCCGGGCTCGGTGGCCGCCAGCCCGTGCGGGGCGGGCGGCCGGCTGGGCGGCGGCGGCCGGAGGCGGGAGCCGGCCCTCGAGGGCGTGCTCAGCAAGTACACCAACCTCCTGCAGGGCTGGCAGAACAGGTAAGGAACGGCCGAGGCCCGAGGCGCGTCCTGCGGCCGCCGTGGAGCGTGCCCGCCGGCGGGCCGCCGCGTGCAGCTTCCTCTCGCCGCGGGTGGGGGGAGGGGGGCTCAAGCCCCTGCCCACGCCTCCGATCCGAAGTTTCGGGCTGGAAAAGACGACCGCTCGCTTCCCCTCCGGCGGAGGACCCTGCTCGGAAAATCCCTTGCATTTTGCTTAACAAAAGTGCCCCTTAAAAAAGTCCCGTTCACTCCTCCCCCCCCCCCCGAAACCCGCTTCCACAAAGTCAGGGCACTTCATAAAAAAATACAACTATTTTAGAACGGGAGGGGGGAGCTTTAAACCCCGAACTAGGCATCTGTTAAGGTCCCTTGCCCTTTCTCCTCCACCTCCTCCCAAACGTGGCCAGTAGCGGATGAGAGAGTAGCGGAAGGGAACCTCCGTGGGTCCCAAGGCCACGGCAAGGTGCAGCCCGGCCCCTGGAGCTCCTGGCCGAGACCCCAATTCCCGGCTGCCGAGACTAAGCAGCCCTTTAAACTTGGCTTTGAAAATGTCCGTGATCCCCCGGGAATTGCTACTGCGGTTGAAAGGAAAACTCTGCTCTTCTGGAGGGCCACAGGGTGTGGTTTGCTGGTGCCTTAGATTTCCAGAGGCCTCGCAGGTCGGGAAGAACTTGGGCATCTTCGGGGGAGGGGGGGCACCTTTGGGGAGGGCGGGAAGCAGGCTTCTCCTCGGCTTCGGGTCCCCGGCCAGCCCCGCCCCAGCCCCCTCCCATCCTTTGCCGCCGGTCACTTGTTCGGCTCTGTGTCCTGGTTGGGCGCCTGGGAAGATGGGAGCCCAGGAAATTCCCGGGAGGACGGATGCTGCCTTAGCTCTGGATTGCCGGAGGAACCTGGCGGTCGGGAGCAGAGCTCCAAGTTGTACTTTCGCTTTTGAGTCCTTTTGCGCCCTCGGACTGCCAGCCCCCTTCCTCTCCCCCTCCCCCCCCCCCTTTGCCTCGATTTCTCCGCAAAATAAAGGGCAGGTGGAGGGGGGAGGGTACGTAGAAGCTCCAGACAGCTCCAGGATCCCCGGACTGTTTGGCTTCCAGCTGGAGACTGTGACTCTCCGGCTCACTGTTAGCGCCCCGGGCCATTTGGGCCGATTTCTGCTTTGAATGTGGGAGGAAGACGCTCCCGGCCGGATCGCCTTCTTCCTGGGCCCCAGAGCGCCGAGTTCACGTGCATTGGATATTAAAGGACTTTAATAATCCTCTGGGAGGGGAGGGTTTGATAGGAATTGGAATTAAGGCACGCTTTGGCTGCAGATCCGAAATCCAGCGCGGGGTTTGCAGGGTGGGGGGGAGGGATTGGGGAAGGGGGGAGAAATCTTGTCTCGGGCAGATGTGCCCAGGTTGGATCGGAGGCGCCTTCGGGAGGCCTTTTTGAGCTCAGACACGTTTGCCTTGCTGTGGCTAATACCTTCCTGCATCTTCTGTCCTGGACCTTGCCGGGGTGGGGGGCCCCAGAGTGCCCCGGGGAAGATTGGGGGACTGGCCCGGTGCTTCCAGCGTGGAATTGGGAGGAGTAGGCTCCGGAAAGCTGGCCTCTCCCTTAGAATTCTTCTGAAAGTAAGTAGCAGAGTTTGGCCCAGTCGGGGCACTCAGTGGGCACTCGGGAGTTGGGTCAAAAACCCAATTCAGAACCCAAGGGTCACATCATCTGTCAGAAAGTAACCTCCATGCTTACACTTAGTGCTTATTGGCACTAGCACATAGTAGGCTCTTTACCGATAAAACCGTGTTATTTGAAATAGTCCAATTCCCTCATTTTTCACGTGGAGAAATTCAGGTCTTGAGAGGTGAATGATTTGGGCAAGATCACACAGCAGATAGTAAGCAGCGGGGCTCCAGGACTTACAAATCTGGGGTTCTCCAAAGCGCCAAAGGTGCCCTCAGCAGAGAGGCGCAGGGAGGCTTCAAGATGACCTTGGAGCGTGTTGTAGATGGAGACAGTGTGGTATAGTGGGAAGGGTTCAAGCAGAAATAATACTAGAATGGCTAGCATTGTCAGCACCTACTGTGTGCCAAGCTCTGGGCTAAATTAGCTTTATAATTACTCTTTCCATTGATCCTCTCTGTAACCCTGGGAGGGAGGTGAGCAGGATGAAATTCCCTTAAGACCGTTCCACAGACCATTTTACAAATGAGAAACTGAGGCAAACACATTGTCCCTTGCCAAGGGTTATACAGCTTGCCTCAAGCTGTATTTGAACTCGAGACTTTCTGACTTCAGGCTCCTGTGCCCCAAATCCTGCTGGGTCTCAGTTTCCTCACTTGTGATGGGGGGGGGCAGGGAGGACCCTTCCAGCTCCACAGTGAGACTTGTTACAAAGGTTGTAACCTCCAATAAGGGAGCTATCATTCATCCGTGTGTTCCCAGCATGCACTTTGCACCTGGGACCTATCTGTTGAAATGCCTTGTTAATTTTCTGTGACTTTATTCAAATAGCGATTGAGGTCGTGGCCAAGAAGATGGGTGGCCCTCCTCATGTCCACCTGCAGGTGTTTCCTGGGTGTGTGCAACCCAAGTGGGGACCACCGCCCTCTGTGCTCCTCAGCGAGCAGACTTGCCAGAACATCCTTCCTACCCATTGCCCCTTTTGTAGAAATCCTTGTTTGAGACATGCCACCTTCACGTGGATTGCCCATCCTTTCCAGCTGATTAATTCTGAGAACTGAGGTTTGTTTTTTCAAGCCCTGTCTCAGTCTCAGTAAGATATGACTACTTTGGGGGGGATGAGGGGAAGGCAGATTGGGAGCGTGTTCCCTGATTATTCACATATTTTTCTAGAAAAACTTCCTGCAGTTTGGGGCTTTATTTTGGATTGAGCACCTGTGGTCTTGTACCACCTGTTTTAGGAAGTAATTAAGGAAGATTGGGATGGCGTTAATAGATGTGTCTGCCAAAATTCCCAGTCCCCTGAGTGAGGTAGCATGGGGGCTGTGGTCTGGATACGTTTCAAGATCCCACCTTGTGCTAGGTGGTGTTTAAGGCCCAGAGGGAGGTAGGGCAGCCAATGGCACCTGGTAGGACATGGCCACTGTTTTAATAAGAAATAGAGAATCATAAATTAGAAAAAGGGTTGATTGTAATAGGAATTGAAGTTAGAGGACCCAAGTTCAAATCCAGCTGCCACACGTCCTGCTTGTGTGACCTTCAGGAGACTTGGACCTCTACTTCTTCATAAATTGATAGGGTTGGACTTTATGGTGTCTGAGATCTCTTCCCGTTCCAGATCCATGATCCTGAGTTTTTTCATCATTCAAAGATACTCGATTCTGTTGGTGTCTATGGCACATGACTCTTGGTCTGTGAATGAGTAAATATGTCTCTGGCTCAGAGATTTATTGATAAATGGCTGCTTAGCTTAGTGGCAGAGGCACCATCTGAACCCTGATTCCTCCGTGGCACCGTTGTCACCCTTCACACATAGGATTTTAATTTGAAGATAGCCCTTGGGTTCTTCTTTCACCAGGATGCTCCAATCTTATTTATGCCAGGATCTCAGGGACTTTTTAGGTAAGGTTTCTTTATAAGAGGGAAGATGGCGGTTCCCTTTGAAGAAAGTTTTTATCTCTTAAAACAAATATTATATGTTCCAGATAACAAAACAGAAGAAATTGGCGGCATTGCTCAGGGTTCTTTCCACACTTTATTTTATTATTTTAATTTTTAAAAATAATAGCTTTTTATCTTCAAAATACATGCAAAGATAATTTTCAATATTCACCCTCACAAAACCTTGTGTTCCAAATTTTTCTCCCACCTCCCTCTTCCTCCAGGCAGCATGACACCTTAGTTTCCAAGTTTGATTCATATGCTGGATTCCCTCATCTTTCAGTGAATTAAAATTGTTTAAGCCAGAAGGAAATCCTGTTCTCTGAAGGGCAGCTTTCGATAGTGGAAAGAACACTAGACTTCTTGTGGAATCAAGTCAACAAGCATTTATTAAACTCCTTCTGTGTACATGTCTGGTACTATGCTGAGCACTGGGACACAAAAAAATGACAAACCCCCCAAACACTGGATCTGCCCTCAAGGAGCTTCCTTTCCAATGGGAGGGATGCTTGTATACCAGCTAGACTAGAGGGGACTTTCTGAGACAGAAGGTGTTAGCAGCTGGGGGAACCTGGAGCCTCCTGGAAGAAGTGGGATTTGAGTAGGGGAAAAATAAGGGGCAGAGCATTGCAGATGTTGCTTCTTTGTGTATCCCCGACATAGCGCCTGGTATACCATAGGGGCTTAATAAATGTTTATGGGTTGATATGAGAAAACTGCAGAGATACAAGGGAAGCAGCTGTTGATAAAGGTTTTTATGTGTGAAAGCAAGTGTAAATTTGAGCCTGGAGTGCTGGGGAGCCCTAGAATCTTTTTGGGGGCCGGGGGAACTCACCTTGGCAGCTGAGTGGAGGATGAATTGCTTTAGAGAGACCTGGATTTCAATCTGGTTGCTTATCCTTTTTTTTTTTTTTTTCCACTTGATGACTGGAGATTATGAGTCCTGTGTTGGGCTCCTGATACATAATCATATGTAATTGGGCTTATTATATACAATAACTCCACTGGGCTGTTGTACAGCTCAAATGAGGTAATGCATGCAAAGTGCTTTATGAACTTTAAATTACTGGGTAAATGTCAGGAGTTTCCCTTAGGATCTGGGTTTTGAATCTTGGCACCTTATTTATCGGGTAATCTTAATCTCTTTGCCTTCCTTGCTCTGTTTCCAGGTGTGATGGAAGGGTTAGGCTCGGGGGTTCCCCGGGATAGAAAATTAATAGGTTTAAGACTGGCAGGGACCCCATCTGTTTCATTCCCCTCATTTTGCAGATAAGGAGTCTGAGCCCCAGAAACCACACCCAGTGGAGCTGGGATTCAGGACCTAACTTCCCCAACTCCTTCCCAGCCTTGCGGATAAATGAGGAAACTGAGGTCCAGGGCAATGGAACGGGGTGGTGGTGGAGGAACTCGGTTCGGTGGCTCTGAACTTGCGGAGGAGCGGAGAGATTGGGCAGACCCCTGACACCCTGGCAGACCCCTGCGTCACCCCCATTGTCTAGCTCTCGGCCAAGGCTTTCTCTGCTGTGGACCCCTCCACCCCTTAGTACTTAGTTGAGCTGACACTTCCTTTGGGCACTCAGGAAACAGCTGAATTGAAGAGGAATTGGATTTTCCAGCTCCAACTTCCTGTAGCCAGACGCTGAAGATGATTTCTGGGAAGATAGTTCCCTCCCAGAGTCGGGGGTGGGTCACCAGGCTCCCAGGGAGATGGATCCCCTCTCAGTCATCCATGGCTGGGTTTTCCAGGTTACCTCCTCCGGCCTTACAAAGCAGAGAGCCCTGGGGTCGCTTTTGATGGTTACCTTGAGTACATCCATACCCTTTGTCTTAGGTGACAGGTCTGTGCTGGTTTGACCAATTTTGAGGAACATCTAAGGGAGATGGCAACAGATGGAAGTGAGAGTTCGCTTTGGGCTTGAGGCAAAGGAGAACTTCAGGTGCGTTTCCCCCTTGTCTGGTGGGAGGCAGAAGGAATTCTTGTTTCAAGCATGGATTGGAGAAGGTCTCTCCCACTCTGAGATTCTGGGGGAGAGAAGGGAAGACACCTCAAGGAATGAAAAAACCAGGAATGACTTTGAGGTGTTTTTGAGTGTTTTGTTTTTTAAGTCTGTTGTGTTGAAGTAAAACCTTTCACATAGACTAGCTGCCCCCCTGACGTTAAGCATTATTGACTAGTTGCTTTTTGCTTTGTTTCTCGGGCACTCACAACCCCTTCCTCCACCAGAACGAGGCAGATCTCGAGGTCCCAGAGATCCTTAACCAGCCCTGGCTTCTCACTTCCCTACTTTTTTCACCTTGGCCTATGTACGGACTTTTTTTTTTTTTTTTTTTTTTAATTGAAGCTTTTTATTTTCAGAACACATGCAAGGACGATCTTTCATCGTTGACCCTTGTTTAACTTTGTGTTCTGACCCGCCCCCCTTCCTCCCACTCCCTCTCTCAGATGGCAAGCCATCCAACACCCGCCAAATGTGGCAAAAAATACATGTAAATCCAACGTAGACTTATGTATTTACACAGTTATCCTGCTGCACAAGAAGAACCAGCATGTAGACTTTCAAGATCATCAGGTCAGGCCTGCTGATATAACAGATGGGGAAACTGAGGCTCAGGGTAGTGAGGGGTTTGCCTAGGGCCACAATAGTAAAAAGCCTCGGAGGTGGGATTCGAACTTGGGTCTTCTGATGGCAATTCCAGTACTCTTTCCACCCTGTTAAGATGATTCCCATCTTTTATTCCCTTTACCTTGCAGGTTCCTACTACAGGGCTGTATATTCTATGCTGGAAATGCTTCTTACTCCAGGAGTCCCTGACGTGTGTCTTGGAAAACTTCCCCATCACCCTTCCTTTTTTCCCCATTTGCCCTTAAAGTGTTGCCATGGTAACAGCTACCTTTCTGTAGGAGGGTTGCTAGGTTGACTCTTGAATGGGATGAGTGTGCTCATCAGGGCGTACCAGCCAAGGGCCCTTGGAGTGGGTGTGCAGGGTTGGTGAAAGTTCATTTTAATGAAATGTGACTTTTTCAACTTGTACTTGCTCTCTCTCTTCCCCCTGCCCGTGGAGTTCATGACCTTTTTTTTTTTTTTTTTAACTTAATAGTGTTTTTTTTTTTTCCTAATAAGATACTAAATACTATTTCCTCCAATTACATAAAAGCAATTTTAAACATTTGTTTTTTAAAATTTTGTGTTCCAATTTTGCTCCATCTTTCCCTCTCCATTTTCTTTTCTTGAGAAGGCAGGTCATTTGATCTATATTCCACATGTGCAGTCATGCAAAACACATTTCTGTATTTAACCATGTTCTGAAAAAGCCCCCCAAAATCCAAAGACCCCTCACGACCCCACAAGAAAAAGAAAGTGAAACATGGTAGGCTCTGACCTGTATTCAGTCTCCATCCGTTCTTTCTCTTGAAGTGGATAATATTTCATATCATTAGTTTTTTGAAATTGCATGAACTTAAACTTTTTTGGGATAACTTGTTTAAATGTAATTGATGTCCTTTGTAATTCTATGTTTTTTATTTTATACACTTAAGAGCTTTCTGAGAAGGGGTCCTTCTAGGTTTGGGCAACTTGCCAAAGAGTCTGTGACACCAAAAAGGGGAAGGACTTTTGTTGTAGTTGCTTGATACTTTCTCACTGATTGGTCTTTTGGAGATTTGACCTTAGAGATATGCTCAGAACCTCTTTCTTGGTCCTTATTTCTCTTCCCCATCCCTAATTTCTCAGGACATTTAAAAATATAGGGATTCCCAATTTATATCTCTTAGAGAACATCAAAAAACATTTAAGCGAAATCAGCCTGCACAGTGGATGCTCTATCCTGCTTCTGCAGGCCCCAGCTCCCTGCTAAGAGAAGAGAAGTGAGTTTCACCCTCAGTTTTCTCACACTTGGATCATTATAATTAATCCAGTTTTGGCTCTTTCCTTTGTGACATTACTGACCATTGCGTAAGATGGCCTCCTGGTTCTGCTTGCTTCTCTCTGCACGAGTCCATACAAGTCTTCCTGTGTTCCTCCGAATCCCGCATAATGCCACAGTGTTCCTTGACCCCTTTTGGTTGAGCCATTCCCTGGTCATTGGGCACCTACTTTCTTTCCAGTTTTTCCTTGGCCACATAATAAGAGGGAACTAATTTCTTTGATTCGTGGCTTGATGAAGCATGCTCTGGATCTTACACAGAGATCAAGAGACCTCTCCTGGAAGGGGATAATGGCACTTATTTTCTTGGGAGCATAAGATCTCGTGATGGCTGCTTAGTCTGGCTCTGGGGCCAAATCTGATGTGGATTAGGACCAAAAAGTGGGTGGAAAGGTTTAAAAAATGGCAACCCAGAGAGTGCAGAATTTGGCTGCTTTCCGGAAAGAAAATTCTTAGCCTCTCCTTAGATGATGATGATGAAGAAGAGGAAGGAGAAAAAGGAGGAGGAGGAGGAGGAGGGGGCTGGAACGGGGAAGGGGAGGGCAGCCTGGCTTGCTGAGACCTTGTGGCCAGGGCCACCTGGATTCACGTCTTAGCTCAGACAGACATTGGTAAGTCCATGAACCTCTTGGTGCCCTCCCCAAGTCTCTAACACTGTTCGGAGCAGTTGCTGTAGGAGTAGTGAGGCAGTTTCTTCAGTGGGAGCTCCCCAGGCCAGCCAGGTTTGGAGTCAAGACCAGACCATTGGAAGGGACTTGGTCAAGGCCACCTCCATTCACCACTGCAAGGTCCGGCTCCAACCCCTTGACCTTTCCTCAGACCTGGCCATCCTCTTCCCCCCGATTAGCAGTGTCATATTTGAGAATTACAGAACAGCAGCCCTGTTCCGAGCTCAGGCAGCCTAGAAGCACGGCCCGATTGAGCGGAAGGAAGGAAGCCCCTTTTTACAGAACCTCCTTAGAAAGGCTGTCCAGCGTGGCCATCTCCAGCAATGAGATGAACCAAATCGGTTCCAGTGGAGCAGTAATGAACTGAACCAGCTACATTCAACGAAAGTCATCTGGGAGATGACTAAGAACCTTTACATTGAATCCTCAATCCCTCTATTTTTGTCCGCCTGCATTTTTGATTTCCTTCACAGGCTAATTGTACACTATTTCAGAGCCTGACTCTTTTTGTACAGCAAAATAACTGTACATGTATACATTATTGTAATTAACTTATATTTTAACATATTTAACCTGTATTGGTCAACCTGCCATCTGGGGGAGGGGGTGGGGGGAAGGAGGGAAAAGTTGGAACAAAAGGTTTTGCAATTGTCAATGCTGAAAAATTACCCGTGCATATGTTTTGTATATAAAAAGCTATAATCAAAAAAAAAAAAAAAAAAAAGACAGGCTGTCCAGAAGCTGCCGTGGGTAACTGTGATATTGCCTGGTTGGGTTCCCATCGCAGTGGCCCAAGGCTCCCTGCTCGGTTTTTTATTAGTCTGACTAATGTGCTTCTGTTGGGTTTTATGGGAGATCTGCAGTTGATACCTTTGTACAAAATGTTCTGTAACATTATTACAGTCACTGACTTTGGAGGCAAATTTTCTCTAAGTGAAAATTTTCCTGTCGAGGGTCAGTTTCTGTGACTCCACGGAGTCCCGTGATATGCAGGAAATAGTATGAAAAACATGCATTCCCTTCTCCTGGATCGTCGACAGATGGCCGGCCAGTCTGACCGGACGCACGCCTGATCATCACCGTGTGTTTCAGGAAACTGATGTACACGACGCCAAGGGACGGCGTCCCTGGGGATCCAGCCTTTCGGGTCTGATGGCAGCCATTGGGCCGCGGGGTTCTAACTTCACCATCTTGGCTCCCCGTACGGTGTATTGCTGGAACCCCAAACTTGAGCACTTCTTTGGCACTTCCAAGGGCGGGGGGGGGCTGCCCTTGCACAGAGCATGAGTCTGACACCCCAGTGTTGTTGGCCTTTGCAGCATGACACATCCCGTGGGCTAACCCAGGACTGGTTTTATTTTAAAATTGAATGACTTCCTTGTTCCCGTACTTTTAAAGGAGTATTCTTGGCTGGAGTCTAATCTCCTGGCTAAGTGTGCCCGTCTGGGGATCCTTACTCTGAACCGTGGCCTTGTGTCTCTGGCCAGCACTTATTCTTGGGCACTGATAGGAGCCGGTGTGAGCCCGTATTGAGAGGGGCACTTGCTCTTTTCCCTACCTGTGGGCTTTCTGTAGCCTCCACCCTGCCGTTGGAAGGCCTTCAAGGTACCAAGAGAAAAACAGAACAGTTCTGGCCCTCAGAGGGCTTTCCACCTGTTTTGTGTTTCTGGTATTGTACCGATTGGTTATTAGAATACAGGATGGAGGGAGATGGTATTAATGAGACCTGGACAGAGGTCAGAAAAGGCAGAGAGGGATTTTAAGGGAGAGTATGGGCTCCAGAGTTAGGGAACTGCTAATGCAAATGAATGGAGGTGGGAAATGGTTTGTATTCTATGGATAGTGAATAGCCCAATTTGGCTAAAAGGTGGAGGGTGGGGGAAGGGGGATAGTTGATGGGATGTATGGATGGTTGGGGGGGGGGGCAGATTTAAGAGAGCTGTGAATTCTAGACAGAGGAGTTTTGTGTGTACTTCAGTAGGCAGTGGGAGCCAGTGAGGATGTTTGAGTAAGACAGTGCCGTGGTCAGCCTTAGGAAAATATTACGGTATCTGTGTGGAGGACAGATGGGAGAGGAGATTGGAAGGTATGGTACACAGCCAGGCCTGAGGAGGACATGGGAGCAAGGAGAGCTCCTGGGGATGGCCTTGGTTCTGTGGGATGGGAAAAAGCAAGGATGAGTTCATGGTTAAGAACCTGTCACCAAAACAGGGGAGGCTCCGTAATGCCCAATAAACTGAGCAAGACAGGGATCAGAGAGGATTTAATAATTTATTAAATGGAGAGAGGTACTGGGACCAGTGGATCCGTGTTTGGTCCCAGGGCTGAATGAGACAATAGTCTCCAAGAATCCAGCAAACAATGTGAGTTCTCAATGACCTATATACACACACACGGGGCTCAGACTTAGGGGGTAGACTGAGGCAGGGGTGGAGTCAGGGTTCTGAGAGCGGGATTCTGACAGGATGGGGCGAGCCTCCAGAGAGGGATGACATCTCATCAGGGGGAGGCATCCCGCAGATGGGGAGAGGCTTCTTGCTAAGATAATATCTGATATTCTAATAGCTTGGGATGGGGAGAGGCATTCTGGATGATCTATTAAGTATTCTGATAAAGAAGGAGGGGAGTTTTTGCAGAACTGAGAAGCAGGGAAACTGAGGCAGGACTGGGTCAGGATAATTAGAGAAACTAAGTTAGGACAATAAAAGAGAACTGTGGTGGAGCAGCTCTGGGTGAGATTCCCATCCAACTTCCAGGCTAATGGCCTTTGCCATAGAACAGCTCAAGCTCACTCAAATGCGCCAATATGCAGAAGTTGTAATCTCTGACTGGGAGGGCCTGTTATCCTCTGGCTTTTCACATTTTCTTGTTTCCTGTTTCCCTATCTCCCTTCTCCCTCCCCCCTTCTTTCCTCTCCCCTCTTGCTCCCTCCCCCATCCCCATCAATGAACCATCTCTTGTATAGAAAGAAAAACAAATGATGTGGCCACATTGATCCAGTTGGTAACTTTCCGCACCTGGAGCCCCCCCTCACTTGTCTGAGGGCAGGATGGAACTCTTGGTCAATATATGTAAGGCAACAATTCTTTGATCTCCTGGCTTTGTTTTAAATGTGTCTGGTTAATCTATAACTCCCAGGTTTATAAAAAGGACTCACAGGCAATCTAGCCCAACCCTTTAATTTGTTTTCTTTCATTCTTCTAATTTTTGTACCTCTTTTCTCCCCTCTCCTCCCTGGTAAACTCCCTATAGAAAAGAAAGAGGAAAAACAAACTTATTTCCCCCAAAGTGATGTTGACAAATGTTGTACCCCCACATATTAGTAAAGAGGGGCCGGCTCCCTCTCCTCCTTAGGGATCCAGGGGCAGCTTTGGAAGGCCTAGCGTCCAGTTCATTCTATTTACAGCTGAGGAAACGGGCCTGGGAAATTAGGCAGCCTTGTCACTTGTAGTAAACATTACAAGGTGGAATTTTAACCCAGTCCCTTTGATGAGAGCCAGACTTCTTTTCTCCCTTACAAGTAGTTTCTGGTATCACAAAAACCTGCTTCTTGACTTTGAACCCCCACTGGTGTGGCTCCCATTCACACAGTCTCCATGACATCGCTGACTCTCAAATATAATCAAAAAGGAAAAAGCAAGAATAACAACATAATAGCACCAGCTGGGTATGGTGGTGGGAGTGGCTTAGCTGGGTGATCCTGGGCCATACACTTCCTTTCTAGGTCTGAAATTTCTCATTTGTAAAGTGAGTTTTTGAATATTTGTGCTATCTGCTTTTTGTTAGGAGACTAGAAAGTCTTTATTTTGCAAAACCTGGAAGGCCACTCAGGCCTCAGTTTACCACTTAAGCAATCTGCTTATCTAAGGTGTGGTTTTTCTAGTTCCAAGGAACTGGGCCATAGTTTTTTCCAAAAATCTGTTTTCTCAGTTACATTTCAGCCTTCATTGATCATTGAAATAATAGCTGCAGCTTTCCTTTTGTCTTGCTGGGGAAGGTTTCAAGGACTTACCAGTCTGTTTTATTTTTAAAAATTAAAAACCTTTTACAGATGGATCAATGGGCAAGGGTTTTGGCAAGGTCCCAGGCACAATATAAGAGTTTAGATGTATAAATTGGCCTTGCTTTACAGAGCATTTGAGTTGAAGAAATCTAATGAAAAATGGTTTGATATTGATTCCAATTTTCATTTAGATTTCGATGACAATTTCAGAGAAATCTTCCCTGAAAAATCCCAGCATTCTTTGGCTTCTTAGGTGAAAAGAGTTAAACTGATGAATCCTAATGGTCAAGGAGGGGCTTCCCCTCCTGAGGGGTCTGTAAGCAGAGTCTGGTTGGCTCCTTGTGGGGGATGTCATAATGAGGATTCCTTTTGGGCACAAGTTGGGCTAGATCAAGAGCTCTTGACATTTTTTGTATCATGGACCCTTTTGGAAATCGGATGATGTTGATGGACTCCTCAAAATGATTTTCAATCCCCCCAAAGCTGACCCCAAACCAAATAACCCATACAGGATTAGAAATGAAACCAGTGGTTGGAGTGCAGTTGTTAACTCAAATGTATATATTTGAATAAATTTATAAATAGGCACCTAAAGTCCAAATTTGGATTCCTCTTAGCTAAGAGCCTTGGACTTGATGGTCACTGGAGTCGCCTGGGTCTATCTGATCATGGGGCAGTTCTTTGGGATTTAGGCAGGGAACAGTCAGCTTCAAGCTTTTTTCCAGCCCTGAATCTCTTACTTGAGGCTTGTTTCTAAAGGCAGCATAACCCAGTGAGTGTGATAATAGATCACCATAATAGGTAACGTTTCTGTAGTGCTCTGCAAAGTGCTTTGCATTTGTTTTCTCAGTAGATCCTCACCAATAACTCAGGGAGGGAGCTACTGCAGATAAGGAGACTGAAGGAGAGAGAGTGACTTGCTCAGGATTCCACAACTGCTAAGTGTCTGAAGTATTTGAACTTGGGCCTTCCCAACTCCAAGCCTGTGACACTTAGCTGACTCCTGGGACTAGACCTGGATTTGAATCCCATTTCTGATGGCTACTAGTTGTTGTAACCCCAGACCCCTCTTTTCTAGGCTGCAGTTTTTTCCTATATAACGATAATTACAAAAATTATATATATATATATATATGTATGTGTGTGTGTGTATGTATGAGAAATGATTATAATGAGAATTATAGTGATAATGGTACCTGTTTCCCAAGGTTGTGGGACAATATATGTAACATACTTGGCAAACTTTAATGCCCTCTGTCAGTATAAGCTATTATTATTCCTGAAGCTATCAGGAATTCATTTACCCTTTGAACTATAGATTGAGCATTAAGTCTCTTAGTTCCCTGTGAATTTGGAAGAGTAATTTTACAGTTGAATAAATCAGACTTTAGGAAGGAATTTGTTTCTTTTATTATTAACTGATGATTATAGCTCTCTTTTGTTTTCTAGAGAGACCATGGTTTAAGTAGGACTGTCCTTTGAGGACTGTCTTTGAACTAGACAGCATGGCTACGTGGTGAATCTTG
Source organism: Sarcophilus harrisii (assembly GCF_902635505.1). Lineage (NCBI taxonomy): Eukaryota > Metazoa > Chordata > Mammalia > Dasyuromorphia > Dasyuridae > Sarcophilus > Sarcophilus harrisii. The sequence goes on along the minus strand of NC_045430.1, from coordinate 267,740,765 downwards.
GCAGTTCTGTTATCTCCTTGGGGTCGAGTGTTTTGCCAAAGAAATTAGAATGGAATGATGCTAACTTTAGATAAGGGATGTGTGTGTGTGTGTGTGTTTGTGTGTGTGTGTGTGTGTGTATGTATATGGGAGAGAGGAAGGGAAGGAGGAACAGAGGAAAGAGAGAGGGGGGGAAAGAGAGAGAAGGGGGGAAGAGAGAAAGAGAGACAGACTGCCCTTGTTGGGGCTTAATCTGGAGTTCTTAAAATTTTATAAAAATGAATTGAAAAGAGATATAACAAAGAAAGACTTCAAAACTAAAAAAAAATACATCTAGTCCCTGTACTCCTGGATCTCTACTATCTTTCTCTTGCTCTGTGATTTTTCAGGCTTTTTAGGTTTATTTTATCAGGTTTATCACTCCTGTGACTAATGAAACAAAAGTGTAGGATCGGAGAAAGCTCCCCGAAAATCCATTTTCCAATCTGTGTTCAAAGATGTCATTGGGAGAGCTCATCCTCCGATATGTAAGGAAAAGATTTCAATTGAAAGAAATTTCACTGGCAAAATTACTTTGGTTTTGAGTAGAAGTGATGGCTGAATAGTCCCTTTCCCACTGTTTCTAACCATCCTCTTGGTCGTAAGACTTTTGTCGTATTGGTGCAAGTCCTGAGCTCTAGATCAGTTCTAGCCAGCCTCAGTCATCACTGAAGTCTCCTCCCCGTGGAGCTTGGCCCCTTCTCGAGAACTACCTGGAGGGTCTTATGTGGCTGGTCACTTGCCTGGGGGTAACCAGCCAGTGGGTGACCAGTGCAGGATAGGACTCAGAAGGCAAGCCTTCCGTCACTAGGTCATGCTATCTCATTTTTCTCATTCCCTTACTGGTCAGTCCACCTTTCGGAGAATGGAATTACCCAAAAGCAACATCAAGAAAGAATTAGCCGCTCTATTTAGAGCAGAAAGAGATGGGGCTCTCACAGATACGTGGATAAATGGAGTTTCCTAATGCCTCCTCACATTGTGTCTCTGTTACAGCTGAACTAGTTGTTTTCTGAGCTTAGCTGTTTCTTGTTCTTTTACTATTCTTTAATGAGATGTCCCTTGTTTTTGACTTTGTTGATCCTTACTCAATCTTCACTGCTATCCTTGTTCTTGAATTTCATCATTTATGAATGCTTTCTTAATACCTCATTCTCTCTTCCCATTTCCCTCCTCCCTTGGGTTTGATACATTTTAGTTTGTTTTCTTTTTTTCTTTTTCTTTTTTTTTGAATATTTCAGAGCCATATTCCACTTTTTTGGGGCTTATCCTTTTAAGCTTGAATGTGAGCTATGAAGTCATATTGGCTTCATCTGCCTTCAGATCATGGTTTAATTTTACTTGTTTCTTGCACTTTATGTGTTTGAACTAGACATTTGAGACCTTGGATTTAATTTTTGTCTCCTTTCTTGGACATTGTCTTTGGGAACTTCTGGGCCTCTCACTCCCTATCTTCTCTGATTGTAGCTACTCTCTGTACCATCCGCTTGGAGAATAAACAGGGAGTTTTGCTTTGCTTTTAAATTTAGAGCCATTTGAACTGGGTTTGCAAGATTTTAGAAAATGTGTATGTATATGTGTACATATGTGTATACACACATACATATAAATTAAAAAAAAACCCAGCCTGGTTAGGTGAGCTTGTCTGGCCAGGTACCCTTCACTGCCCCAATTGAGTCCAGAGATCCAAATTCTTTTTTCAAACACTGTTTATTCCTCTAGTCATCCCTAAAACCCTTGCAACTGTTTACAAAGTCATCCAGACTTTTATTCAAGTCAGTAATAAGAATTAGCATATATAGTGCTTTACAGTTTGCAAAGTGCTTCACAAATATTATCCCATTTAATTAAAAAAAAAACCCAAAACAAACAAACAAAAAAAAAAAAAACAAATCCTGGGAGGTGAATGCTGTTCTTATGTCCACTTTCTAGGTGGGATATCAATGATTTGTCTTAGCAATCTATAGAAGTAGGACTGGAACTCATATCTTCCTCACTCTAGGTCCAGAGTTCTGTCTCCTGGCCCACCAGGCTGTATACACTTTGGACAATACTAAACTTCTTTCTTAAATTGAGCTACTAGAGACTACTTTTTGGAGCTGGTCATTCATTCAGTGATCATTTATTAGGCTACTACTGTATGCCAGGTTCTGGAGAAGCACTCTTCACTCTCTGATTTATAAAAGGGCAGGAAGACGACGATATGTGCATAAAGTAGACACCTAGTGATTTTCAGGGAAAGTACAGCGGGGTTAATGGTATGTGTTGACATTGATTATTGGAGGATTATAGATTGTTACCTGTTATTGTATCTGTTGAGTAGTCTCGACCTGCATATGGAAGGGATTATAAAAGTCAGAGGGAGGGTATACTTAATATGAGGGATGGCTTGGTGGGAAGAGGAAGGAAATAAGTATTTATTAGGCACCTACTAAGTGCCAGGCTCTGTGCTTAAGCACTTTACATTTGACAGGGATAGGAATGTCTTAACTGGCCAGTAGTAAATCAGCCAGGTGAGCTGGCAGAGAGAAAGGGCTTTAGATGGCAGAGATTTATTTTATCCCCGAGGCTATAGGGAGCCCCAGACTTGAGTAGGAAAGGAGCCGGGGAGAGATGCTTTAAGATGTTACCTTGGGAGCTGTGGGGGTGAGCAGAGGAGGTGGGAAACAGAACAAAGGGAGATCAGTTAGGGAGTTACTGCCTTTGTTGGGGAGCAGGCAGTGAGGGTCTGAGCTAGGGAGCGACTGTGTGAGGGGGGCCTTGAGCTGGGCAGTGCTGACCGGGCCACCTCTGAATCCTGGCCCTACCACTCACTACAGGTGACCTTAACTGTCTGGCCCTGGGAGCCTCTCTGGCTGTGGCCCACTCTTCCTAGATGCCCCTTCCTTCCTTGGCTCATCTAATTTTGTGAGAGAGCAGGCTGGCATTTGGACTGGCACAGCATTTACTCTACAAATTACTCTTGGAAGTATTGACATTTTTTTACTCCGATTTTCAGCTAAACTCAGCCTTCCAATTATCCAGGTCTTTATTTCTGTCAAAATTGTTTTCTAGTTGTTTTTGTATTGATCTCTTATGATTCTGGGTAAGCCAGTGCCCACCCACCTGATACATTTTGTTATCATAAATGTATTTCTCTGTTAGTTTCTGTTATTGATCTTTTTTAAAAAATGTAGATTCTATTTGAGTTTATCCTGTATCCTGCCAAAGAATTGAGCTAAACCATTTGTCTCTAGAATTTTCTAAATGTAGCATGTCATTTGCAAATAGATTTTTAACCTGTTCTTTGCCAAAAACTATTTTCTTTTTCTCCTTTTATTAAAAATAAAAATGTCAATGGTATTTTATTTTTCAAATACATGTAAAGACGGTTTTCAAAACACTCGTGTTTGTCAGATTTTGAGTTCCGATTTTTTTCTTCCTCCCTCTCTTATCTCCTCACAATCTGATATAGATAAAACATGTGCAATTCTTCTAAACATATTTCCATAATTGTCATTCTGCACAAGAAAAATCAGATCAAAAGGGGAAAAAATGAGAGAATTAAAAACAAGCAAGCAAACAACAACAACAAAGTAAAAAACCATGCTGTGATCCACCTTTAATCCCCATGGTTCTCTCTGGATGCAGATGGGTTTCCATCACAAATCTACTGAAACTGCATGAATTACCTCATTGTTGAAAAGAGCCAGGTCCATCAGAATTGATCATTGTACAATCTTGCGGTTTCCATGTACAGTGATCTCCTGGTTCTGCTCATTTCCCTCAGCATCAGTTCCTGGAAGTCTCTCCAGGCCTCTCTGAAATCATCCTGCTGATCATTTCTTTCTTTCTTTTTTTTTTTCTTTTCCCAATGTTAAAGCATTCTTTTAAAAAAAATTCATTATTACAGCTTTTTATATACAAAACATATGAATGGGTAACTTCAGCATTGACAATTGCAAAATCTTCTGTTCCAACTTTTCCCCTCCTTCCCTCACCCCCTTCCCTAGATGGCAGGTAGTCCAATATATGTTAAATATGTTGAAATACATGTTAGATCCAATATGTGTGTACATATTTATACAGTTATCTTGCTGCACAAGAAAAATTGGATCTAGAAAGAAAAAAACCTGAGAAGGAAAACAAAAATGCACTGCTAATCATTTCTTATAAAACAATAATATTCTGTAGCATTCATATACCACAATTTACTCAGCCCTTCCCCAGCTGATGGGCTCCCACTCAGTTTCCAGTTCCTTCCCATTACAAAAAGGGCTGCCACAAACATTCTTGCACATGTGGGTCCTTTTCCCTTTATTAGGATACAGACCCAGTAGGGACACTGATGGATCAAAGGGACGCAGAGTTTGACAGCCCGTTGTCTGCCTTCACTTCTTGAGCCGACATGTGGATGTTGGGATATGGAAGGCGTCTGCTCTGAGAGCCATTGGTGATGATGTACCTTTGTCAGGAACAAAGCTTGGATATATTCTCTGTTGCTGGTGTTGCTGGCAATATTTGGGTTTCTTTGGTTGGTTTTAAGTGACATGTACTTGTCATTTGATGTAAGGAAAGTGAGCTTGCTTTGGTCAAATGCTCTCAGACCCAAATAATAGTAATCTGACATTTTATGTCCATGCTAATAAAGTCCTGGTCTCATGCTTCATTCTTGGTGTGGAGGTGACCAGAATGGGATAGAGATGTCTTGGGGTAGGGGGTGTTTCAGATGCAATTCATGGCCATTGGGGCAGCTGACGGCCTCTGGGCCTGGAGTTAGGAAGCTCTGAGATCAAATCTTGCCTTAGACACTTACTCATTTGGGAACTTGCAAATAGGTTCTTATCTCCATTTGTTCAGATTTGTCCTTTATTTCCATTCCTGGCGATGAAAAAAGCAGCAAGAGACAATCCCCGTCTTCAAGGAATTTACAATCTAATGGGGGGGGGGGGGGGGGGAAGAGAATGACAGAAGAGAAGGGAGTAAACATTTATCTAGCACCTGTCATATGCCAGGCAGTGTGCTAAGTACTTTACAAGAGAGAGAGAGGGAGAGAGAAATGGAGAGGGAGAGTGAAAGGGGAGAGAGAGAAAAAGGAGGAGAGAGTTAAAGAGAGAGACAGAAAGTGAGAGAGAAAGAGAGACAGAGTGAAAGTGAGAGAGAGTGAAAGAGACAGAAAGTGAGGGAGAGTGAAAGAGACAGAAAGTGAGGGAGAGTGAAAGAGACAGAAAGTGAGGGAGAGTGAAAGAGACAGAAAGTGAGAGAGTGAAAGAGACAGAAAGTGAGAGAGTGAAAGAGAGAAACAGAAAGTGAGAGAGTGAAAGAGAGAGACAGAAAGTGACAGAGTGAAAGAGAGAGACAGAAAGTGACAGAGTGAAAGAGAGAGACAGAAAGTGAGAGAGTGAAAGAGTGAAAGAGACAGAGACCGAGTGAAATAGTGGAAGAGAAAGAGAGTGAAAGAGAAAGAGACAGAGTGAAATAGTGGAAGAGAGAGTGAAAGAGAAAGGGAGACAGAGTGAAATAGTGGAAGAGAAAGAGAGACAGTGAAAGAGTGGAAGAGAAAGAGAGAAAGAGAGACAGAGTGAAAGAGAAAAAGAGAAAGAGACAGTGAAAGAGAAAGAGAGACAGAGTGAAAGAGAGAGACAGTGAAAGAGACAGAAAGTAAGAGAGTGAAAGGGGGAGAGAGTGAAAGAGTGAAAGGGAGAGATAGTGAGAGAGGGAGAGAGGGAGAGAGAGAGTGTGTGTGAGAGAGGGAGTGAAGGGGAGTAAAGGGGGAAAGAATGGAAGAGGGAGAGAGAGAGAGTGAAAGAGAGAGGTTGGCAGAGAGAGAGTGAAAGAAAGAGAAGGAGAGAGTGAAAGAGAGAGAGGAAAAAAGAAAGAAAAGATTGTGCTACCCCTCTTGGATGCTCTTTCCCCTCAATCCCCTGCCCTGTCTTGTGGACTCTCCCCATACGTGCGACCTCTTACCTGCCCACCGGGACTGCTGACTTTGGGCTTTTTGTCTAGTATTTCACTCGTTTCCTTTGTAATTCTGGTATTTTATTTTGTGCATTTAAGCTTGATTCTGAGAAGGGGTTCATGGGGGTCCCCCGCACCCACGTGCTTCGGAGCTTCTGCAGACCTTTCCAGACCTATACCTCAGGGTCCCCCCCTATCTGTGCTACGCGAGCAGGTCAGAGACATTCACCAGGGCTGAGCTGGAAACCCTTTAATTACACTTTATGCTCGTTTATTTTTATTCTAAATGGTGTCCGTAGCTTTTGGCTTTTTTTTTTTTTTTTTTTTTTTTACCTTAGTGGGGCTCTTTCCTTCCCTCCCCTCCCCCTGCTGTTGGACCCTCCCCTTTTCAGAAAGAAAAACAGTTAAAGGAAGCCAACGGACAGTCCTGTTCAGCATTCCGACTCATGTGCCTTTTAATGGGCGCCTTTGGGAGACTTGACGGCTTAAAGGGGGACCCTGGTGGTGGAGATTTCGGGCACTGGCCGGGCCCTCGTCAGGTAGATGCTTGGTCAGGGTCCCCCAGGTTGTCCTTGCAGACTCTTTGACCACGGGTAGGGCCCACTCAGCTCCTCATCTTTCCCCTTCACAGGTGAAGAAACTGAACTGCCCAGTGAGTGACCTGCCTCAGGACTCGCCTGAAACTTGACTAAAAAAATGAAAAAGCGTCTTGTGTCCTGCAGGCCTAGTTTCTAGACCTTAACCGGGTGGGAGTTTGGAGTCACTGGGCAGTTGGCTCTGTGGGCAGTGAGGAGCTTGAGCAGGTGACCTCCCCGCCCCCTGCCTCCCCTCAAATCTTGGGATCTCGGTCCTGGCTTAGGAAGGACACGAAGCTCCCAGGTTGGTTGTCTTGGGTCCTGGAGACACTTTGGAGCTTCCCCTTTCTTAGCCCCACCAGTGGCTGTGGAAGCTGGTCCAGCTGGGGAGCAGCTGGACAGCACCTTGTGGGGTCCAGCAGGAGGCTGTGAATGGGGATCTTATCTTCCACTATTTCCTAGTTATGTTTCTGGGGAAAGTCTTCCTCTAGTTGCTCCTCCTTCCTTTCCTCCCTCTTCTTCATCCCTTCTTCTCTTCTTCCTTTCCTCCCTCATTCCCTCCTCCCTTCTTCTCTTCCTCTCTTCCTCTCACCCTCCCTTTATTCTCCCACCATCCCTTTCTCCTTTCTTCCCTCTTTTCCTTTCACTTTCACTCCTTCCCTTTTTCCCTCTCTCTTCTTCTCTCCTTTCCTTCCTCCCTCTGTCCCTTCCTCCTCCCTCCCTTTCTCCCTTAGTTCCTTTCTCCCTCCTTCCTCCTTCCTTCCCTCCCTTCCTTTCTTCCTCCCTCCTTTCCTCCTTTCCTTATTCCCTTCCTCCCCGCCCTTTTATCTAATGCTGCATATTCCCCATAGTATGCCATACCAAGCAGGATGGGCATCCCATGTATCCATCTGTCTTGGATGAGCGTGGCAGGTGGAGGGCTAGACCCAGATTGGAACAAGAGGAGGTGAGCAGGCTGGACCTCCACTGGGAGATGAGCTGACCCCTTTGTTGATCCTGAGCTGCTGCCCAGCACACAATGTCATGTCCTCATCCACTCCTGTCAGCCCTGGAGCAGGCTACCCCTTCTCTCTTCCCGTCCCTGTCCCAAGTCTCAGGTTCCTCATCTGTTAAATAGGGAGGATGAAGGAGATGGCCTCTGAGGGTCCCTTCCAGCCTGGATTCTTGTGCCTATGATGAAGGTCCCCGCATCCCAGTTTCCCCATTGGCAATATGAGGAGGTTGCACTGGAGAGACTGAGCTCCTCTCCGGCTCTAGATTTTGGGTCCTGTGATCCGCGTCCCGGGGATGCTCTGGATGGCCGTGAATCTTGGAAGCTCCGTATCCTCCGAAACATCCAAACTGCAGGTGACTCAGAGGGCCACCGGGGGAGGAGTGGCAGGCGTGGGCTTGTGGTGGCGGCGGTGACTGGGAGCTGGAAGTGGTGTGGAGAATCTGTCAGCTGGGAGGGAGGTGGGCAGGGCAAGTCTGCAGAGCAGGGGCATCAGGGTGGGCACAGCGGGCACTGGGCTTGGGATCGGGCGGGTGAGGAGACTTCTCCCACCTTGGTGACTTTAAATACCTCAGTTTCCTCATCTGCACAATGGGGCTCATGACAGCACTCGCCTCCCGTGGGGCAATGTGTGTAAAGTGCTGTATAACTAGGGGCTCTCTGTGTCCGGCCCAGGGCAGGGCGTTCCGAGCCTACGTTAGCCTGATCAGCCTCAGTGGGATACACTGTAACGCGGCTCCGACATAATGACATCCTTTTGGTCCTCTTCAAGAACCAAGGACAGCAGCCAACCCACCAGCTGTTGTTATTCTGTGTGCTACAATAACCTTTACCATAAATCGCGTACATTACCTCATTTGTGCTTACAGTAGGTCTGCGAGTCTCTGTAGCTATAATTTATTTGTTCAGGTCCATAGAGATGTATCTCTATATCCGTTCCTCTGTGTCGTCCGCTTACTCTTTCATTCATGTTCTGGCCTAGGATCTCCTTGATGGAGGGAGCTCCTGAGAGGTAGCTTGCCGTGGTGGACGGGATTCTGGATGTGGGAAAACCGGATTCAAGGCTGGCCCCTGATTGGCTGATACGCATCTCTGGGCAAGTCCTTCACGGAGGATGGAATCCTCTAGGGATGCTTTTTGGAAGAATTCATTGCATAGGATAGAGAGGGAAATGTGGGGAAAATGAGGGAAAAATAGAGAAATGTGCCCCGGGGAGGGAGGATCCATGCCGAAATGATCTGGGTCTCCAGATATCCCAGTAAATAAGGGTTTTGATTTAAATCCTTTCCTCCTTGTGTTCACAATATGTCCCGTGGCATCTGTTCATGTAAATCTGGGACTAATGTGGCTGGATTTAGGACATGGAGTCTGTTTGGATATTTAGGTTAAAGACCCCTCCCCCCCAAAACCCTGTTGACTGGGTAGAATTTATATTCACTTTGTGGTGTGGGGATTCAGTTGTCGTCTCAGTTTTGCTGTTCATACAGTAGAGTACAGTTAGTAAGTCATGGCAACTTGGGGACTTCTAGCTAAGAAATCTTATGTGGTTGCTTGCTAGTGGATGGAGGGAGGACTCAGAATCGAGCCTGGAATCGGGAAGACCCAAATTCAAATCCAGGCTCAAAATAGTTGCTACCTATGTGATATTGGACAAGGCCCCTGACTCCCCTCAGTTTTCTCAACTGTAAAATGAGGATAATAAAAGCATTTATTTTAGTAGGAGGGTTGTTAGGAGAATCAAATGAGATGGTATTTACAAAGGGCACATAGTAGGTGCTTAATAAATGTTCTCTCCTTCCCTGAATACCATTGGAATATTGTGGCATGGGCCGTTTTTGGAACTCATTCTCCTTTTTTGGCATTTTACCATCCCGTTTTTGTTTTTTCCTTTTATTCTATGAACGTTTCACATGTTAGTGCTTAGAAGCAGTAAGACACCAGAACAAAGCATGGGCTCAGATATTTCATGGGAGCCGGGGATTAAGGAGGCAGTGGGTGGGAGCTGCTTTTAAAAGGACTGAAATTCAAGTCTATAAATTCTGCTTTCTTAACTAAAAGGAAAAAGGATAAAAAGGCAGGCATGAAGATGACAGAATAGGGAGGAAGAACTGAAACGTGTGAAAGCCTCTGGACTACTCAGCATTTTGAAAAAATATGGGGATGTAGGTGGAACAGAGGCAGTCTCCGGACCTTCCCTGGACCGTGGTTTCCTTATTTATAAGATGATGGCATTGGCCAGGATGGCCAAGAGCAGTGAGCCCAAGAAATAGGTCCCATTTCTGTTCCATTTCCTTAATAATTATGTGGCTTTGTATAATGTCATCTTAACATCTCCCTGAGACTTTATAATTTTTTATCTTTAAAATAGGTATATGGGTAATTTTCCTCTTTAACAAGATTACTGTGTGAATTAAATGAGAGAATGTATGTGAAATGTCAAATCTCATCTACTGATCGCACCAATTGACATCAATGTCAAAAATCTCATCAGGTGACATCAGTGTCACAAATCTCATCAGATGACATCAGTGTCACAAATCTCACCAATTGATATCAGTGTCAAGTCTCAACAAATGACATCAGTGTCATAAATGTCATTAATTGAATCATTGTTAAAAATGTCATTGCTTGACATCAGTGCCATAAATCTCACCAGTTGACAATCATGTCATAAATCTCACCAGTTGACAATCATGTCACAAATCTCATCAAATGACATCAGTGTCACAAAGCTCATCAAATGACATCAGTGTCACAAATCTCATCAAATGACGTCAGTGTCACAAATCTCATCAAATGACGTCAGTGTCACAAATCTCATCAAATGACGTCAGTGTCATAAATCTCATCAAATGACATCAGTGTCATAAATCTCATTAATTGACATCATTGTCAAAAATGTCATTGGTTGACGTCAGTGCCACAAATCTCACCGGTTGACATTAATGTTTGTAAGTCATTACTTTTTTCCAGTCCCCTACCCCCCAGTTTAGAGATTTCCTGTGGCTTCTTGCAAACGTGGACCCCCCATTTTCGCACTTGAAGACGGCTCCATTTTCTTAGGTTTGTCAGGAGATGGCGGCCTCCAAGGCCCTGGGAGTCTATTGCTGCTGCCTTCGGCTACTTCTGAGCAAACTGCCTGCAGCTCCTAATGGGAAGGAAGAGGTCGGGGTCATTTGGCAGGCAGGCGGCCAAATGGGTCTCTTGGGTAGCTCGGTTGTCTAGACATGATGCCTTCCTTGGGAGTCTTGGTCACTTTCCAGCCCATTGTTCAGGCCGGCGGCTGCCCCTGCTGGAATTTGCACAGCGTGCAGAGGGCTCTGGCCAAGCCCAGTGGGTCGGGAAGGGATCCGGAGAATCGGCTCAGCCTCGGCTTTGCTCAGCTGGCCTTCCCCAGCTTTGCTTATTTGCTCAAGGTGATTTCATATTCTTCTGACTTTTTCTTGGGTCCTTGGGCCTGAGCCAAGGATTAGCAAAATGTGTTTGTTTTGTTTCTTCTTCCTGCTTTTATTAGATTTAGATCTGGCCCGGTCCTCTGTGTCTAGGCTTTTATTAAGGTATTGGGAATGATACAATATTTATCTTCTCTTTCCCTCCCTTTGTGAGTCCTGTTCTGCAAACTCACATCTCTGAAAAGTACAGCCTTTCTGAAGGAATGTTTTTAGAGAAGAACAAAAACCATGTTGTTTGAATTATAGATTTGGGGGTGCAATGAAAAGCATGGCTTTGGGTCTTTAAAGAGTCTGATATTTGGTTGGGCTGGGTCCTCCCTGCGCTGGTGCCCACTGGGAGGCAGTAGATGGTCACTGAGGGTCCCTGTGGCTGAGAAATCCAACTCCCAAAGCCCACCAGCAAGACCAGCCTCTTTAGGCTGATACAGGTGGATCCAGTGACGTTGACTCCCAGTTCCCCTCTGAATCCCTGTCCCAGTCCATCCTTGAATGGGCTTGGTGTAAGATGGTCATGGACAAGAGTCCTGTTAGTCCTGTGTTGGTATCAAGAGTTAAAAAGCAAAGACTTTAGCAATTGAGAGCACTTTGAGCTACCCTGCTGTAATGTCCCTTCTCTGCGGGAGCATTAAAAAGCACAGAAGCAGATTTTGTGAGTCATGGATTTAGACTTTTTAGGATTTTAGAGGTGTGTGAATCCACTCCCATTTCATAGATGAGAAAACTGAGATATGGAGGGCTTTAAATGACAGGATCATAGCTTTAGAAATCCTAGGGGTCTTACGGGCCTTACATTTTCATTTTATGCATGAAGGGCCCAGGACATGGAAGTTGAAAGGTCACCCAGCCATGATGGGATTTGAATCCGGCTCCTCCTGACTCCATGTCCAGTGCTCCAGCCGCTCTCCCACGCTGCCACAAAGCAAGTCGCTCCTGAAACCAGAGTGCTGATCCGAAAGGACCTTTCTCATTTTCTGATTAGATAAAATTTTAATTGTGACTTAGCACAATCTTAATGGTGATAAACTGTGTCTTGTCCTTGCAGTTAATAAAGGATGAAGCTTTGCAGATACCAGATAGTGGTAATAAGTTTTAACACCTTCCCCTGGAGTGTCTGCAAGACCATTAGCTGATTAGAAAAGTAAAATGCTTTTGTGCAAGCTCAGCCCCTAACTGGGAGAGCGGAAGGGACCTCGGGGGCTGTGCGGGGGCCCCTTCTCCGCAGGGTCCCAAGCTGCTTGGGTTTGAGGTCTCTGATGGGGGAAGGTATTGATTAATGCAAGGTGGCTCACTAGGTGGTTGGGTGGAGAGGCAGGAGAGGCTGTTGGTGGGCGAGTTGTGAGACTGGGCCAGGCAGAGGGAGGAGATGGAGAAGGACGGAGGGCCCCGGGCAGATCCCAGAACCAGCTCCTCGGGGCTCCTTTTGTATCTTCAGAGCTTAGTACAGTGCCCGGCACAGGGAGGCACTGGCATGCATGCTTATTGATCGATTGGGAATAGGAATGAGGGAGGTGAGGCTAGAATTGGAGGTTGGAGCCAGGCTTAAAACCCAGGTGGACGAGCCTCTACACAGGGCTGGAGGTTTCCCAAGTACCCTGGGTAAAAAAGCAACCAGAAGTGGAGGAGAACCCAGAAGTCAGGGAAACTGGGGCAGCCAGAGAAGGGAAATGGAGGCGCCTTCTGGTGGGGGCTCCTGGAGAGACTTCATTGGAGGGAGGAAGGGACTGGGGCTCAGGGGGAAGGGATGGCGCCAGTGCCCAGAGCCAGTTCCCAGACTGGAGGAGAGAATGTTTAATGGGAAAGGTGACAGTAAATAGGATGTAAGTTCTAAGCTATCCCAGAGAATCCAGAGAAGCCTGCCCAGTGGAGGGAGCTCCCACCGAGGTTCAAGTTGGGTCGCTGACCTGTCCTGGTTGTGGGAGACCATGGGCAAGACCCCAAGTCAGGTGAAGAACGGCTCATTGGTGAAAGGCATTCCCACAGCCAAGAACTTCGTGGGGACAAATGTCACTAAATGTTGTATTTTGATTTTGTTTAGTTTAGCCATAGCCATGAAATCCTTTGCCTTACAATAATTGCTAACCCTTCCTTCTTGATATATTTTTCTTGATTTAAAAAAAAAATCTCCATTGAATTAGTTTTTTTCTAAAACTAATTTGTTTTCTTTTTCCTTTCAAGAATCTATTTTCTTTTTTACTTATCATGCCTTTATCATGGTTCTGAGATTTGTTTCCTGCCCCCCCTCCCTCCCCCTGCTCCCCTCCCCCTCTCCCATTAGATTTTTTCCCCTTCTCCTTATTAATTGTTGTTCTTTCTAAAGGCATATGGTAGACTGGGGGCTGGTCAGCAAGCCCAAATCTCACATTTTACAGAAGAGGAAGTTAGTCCCAGGGAGGACAAGTGAAGCATCTCAGGTCTACTAGAGAGGGAGTTGGAGAGGCAGGGCTTGGACCCGCGGCGGGACTCCCAGCGTGGGACATCCTTCCCCCTGGCCCACCTGTCCCCACCTCTTCCGTATCCCAGCATTTCTGCAGGGATGCTTTTATCCGCCCACATACATAACGTCTCACTTTACACAATTGCCATTTTGTGTGAGACTTGTTTATCATTTGGAAAACGCCTTGGTGCTGCCTAAGGTATAATTTTAGACAGGCTTGTTAAACATTTCCACTGGCTTTTTGTTGGGCAGGAACTCTCAACAGAGCTCCACCTTCAGATTCTTCTTCTCTACTTACCAAGAGTTAATGTTTCATCCGCAGAGAGTCCTTTGTAGGATGTGAAGCATTCCTTCCACAAATGGCTTCGGCCTGAAATGTCAGCTGAGTCCTGACCTTTGTTTTTTGGAGGATGTCTATAATACCCTTCTGATGAGTTAATTTTGCTTCAGATGATTCATTCATCAGCTACTATTTATTACTGCTTTCTAATGTGTGAGGCTGTGATATGCACAGAGGATTCAGGTGAGAACTGAAATAACCTCTCCCTTACAAGAGTTTCTATTGGCTGTGATTTAAATAATTACATGTTGAATTAAAATAAATTTTTGAGTTAAATTAAAAAAATTAAAAATTTATAAGTTAAAATCAAATTTAAAATTAAAGCTAAATTTAAAACTAGTTTAAAATAAAAATCAAACTAAATTTCACTTTAAAATAATAAAAAATTAAAGTTAAATTTAAAATTATTTTAAAATAAAAATCAAATTAAAACTTTAATTTCAAGTTAAAGTTAAATTTAAAGCTTACACTTAGTTTAAAATAATTTGAAATTAAAGTTAAATTTAAAACAAACTTAATTTAAAATAAAATTCAAATTTAAAATTAATTTAAAATTAAAATCAAACCAAAATTTTACTTTAAAATAATATAAAATTAAATGTAAAATTTGATTTAATTTAAAATTAAAGTAAAAAATTTAAGATTAAAGTTAAATTAAAATCATTTCGTATTGAAGTTAAATTAAAATATAATTTAATTTAAAGTTAATTTAAAATAGTTTTTTCTTTTTCCTTATAATTCAAAATACATCTTTTATTTTTATATTCCCCAAATTTCTCCTTGTCTTCCTCTCTTTTTTCCTCTCTAAGAGAGTCAGCTTATACAACAAATAATTTTTTTTTCCTAAATTTTAAAAAATGAACGTTTGGCTTCAAGATTCAAAGTACAAGTACACAGACTGTCCTAAGTAGGCAGAAGCTTAGCCACTAATTTAAGCTGGCCACTGGTAATGAATTCTTTGGCTGTGCTATCCCATAAACCAACCTAACAAAGAATATGGCGACTACAGAGGAAGATTAGTACAGAAGGGGAGTGAGAGTGCTATAAGTCTCATAAGTTTTAGACTATCCATTAACATGAATTGTAAATACTCTTAAATGTGATTTATTTGGTCAGGGACCAGCAACCAGACACTGTATGGAAGATATAAAGCACCGTGATATTAATTTTCTCTGGTAAATGAAACCAGAAGATTCAGAGAAATTAGTGTTGCTCACAGGTCCTCCTCATTCAGGAGGTACGGGGCTGTGTATAGAGCTTGGACCCGCAGTTGGGAAAATCTGTGTTCCTAGTGACCAGATGTGGGACCCTGGGCCAGTCACTTACCCTGATAGCTAGCGCCTTCCTCCCAAGTGGTGAGGAGGATCAAGTGAGATATCAGTAAGGTACAGACAGATATTAGCCTTGTTATTACTGTCATGGCCTGCACCAAGTAATATTCCTAACCATCGTGTCTAAATCAGCTCTTTATTATTAAAAATAGATTTTTTAATTTTCATATTAACAACACTAGACCAGAAGAAATGATTAAGCCTAGATGACATTCCACAAACTTGTTTTAACTTCATCCTAGCTAATTTTAAGTGGTCACCAATGCAAGACAAACCAAACCAAAACAAAAAAGGCAGAGTCTATTTTTGGATAAAATTTCAAAAGCAGTCTATTCTGCTTTTGCAGAATTATGCTTTATTCTAAAGCAGTCAGCACAAAGAGGAGGCCGGAAGATCCCAGGAACTGCCTCGTCTAGGGAAAAAAGTAGCCCCCAAGCCCCCAAATGGGACCTCTGGCTCAGAATGGAATTGTAACATCCATTGCCCCTGAGGTGATGTCACAGCACTGCGCTTGCTGGTTGATGAGGTTGCCCAACACAGTCCTAAATGTTCCTCTCACCTTTGGTAACAATGAAACCCCCTCACCTGGATCCCACCTGCTTGGGTATCCTGTGCCATAGAAGGTATCAGAAGGGGGATGCTGAAGAGTTCTGCCAAGGAGAACAGAGTTGTGGTCCTAAGTGAGGGGCTGCCCCTGTGCACTGTCATTTTTGGGGGCTGCCACTGTGCATTGTCATTTTGAGGGACTGCCACTGTGCACTGTCACTTTTGGGGGGCTGCCACTGTGCACTGTCACTTCAGGGGGGCTGCCCCTAGGAATTCTCACTTTTGCCACCAGGCAGAGTGGTTGCATTGAGGGATTTTTACTTAAATGTTTTTCGCTGCTATAAGGGTGAGGAAGTGTTTCTGAAGTGATTGTGACATAAAAATGAAAGGCACCAACAAAAATATTTTTTTAAAAAGACATTAAACTTTGCTGATTTGGCCCAAATGCACCCTGAGGAATTGTGAGCTGGAGTTGATGTCGTCTTGAGATCGCTGAGGGATTGTTCTACAAGGTGGCTCCGGGTATAAAAGCAACAGGAAAAAACCACATGCTAAAATGTGACGTCGGAACCCGGGGAAAAGTGCAGTTTCGTTGTTGGGAAATGGAATATTTAATTGTGAAACTCTTTTAATTCTGCATCAGTGTCTTGGATGAAAAAGGATTGCAAAGGGACCTTTTCGCTTGGGAAGTTTTTCTCTGATACGTTCTACTGTTTTAGTTCTCCTAATGATTTTCCTAAGGGAGTACGGCAGAGGGGAGGGGAGCACTGGCTTGGCCCCTGGAAGGTCTGGGTTGAAATCCTGCCACCTGGATGCATATATGTGTACACACGTATACATGTACTTGCACTTATATGTGTATATGTCTCTCTGGTTGCATATATGTATATAGATGTATACATGTATCTGCACATGTGAGTGCATATATTTATACATGCATTCACATGCATAGATGTATACACGTACCTGCACTTACGTATATGTCTCTGGATGCATATATGTGCATGTGGGCATACATGCCTCTGCATACACATAGGTGAGTTGCATATGTGTGCGTGCATGCATACACACACCCCACACATCTCTGGGTGCACATACATGCATGTGTATATGTCTTTGCACACATATATGTGAATGCACACACGTGTGCATGTGTGTAACTCACACATGCACATGTCTCTGGGTGCACACATGTGTATGTGTGTATGCACACACCTGCACTCACACATGCATGTCTGTGGATGTACATAGTGCATGCATGTATACGTGTCTCAGCACACATGGGTGAGTGTATACACGTGTGCACACACGCATACATGTGCCTGCACTTATATGTGCACATCTCTGGGTTCACACACGTGTATGCATGTATACATGTCTGCACATGCACGAGTGACTGTACATGTGTGCACATGCATACATGTGCCAGCACTTATATGTGCACATCTCTGGGTGTACACAGTGCATTCATGTATACATGTCTGCACACACATGAGTGACTCTGTACAGTGTGCATATGCATACATTTGCCTGCACTTATAGTGCACATCTCTGGGTGCACACACGTGTGTGCATGTATACATGTCTGCACACACATGGGTGAGTGTGCACATGCCTGCATGTGCGCACACCAGGGGCACCAGAGCTTGAGTTGCAGGGAAGGCAGCAGACGCTGCTTTAGAACCTTGCTGCCCGTCCCAGCCTGCCCCGGTAGCAGAGCTCAGGCCCAGCTCCTTGGAAGTCACCTTGCGGGGCGAGCAGTTCCTGAAGCTCCTCACTTAGTGGTTTTTGGCCCACCAGTGCTTGGACGCCAAATGGACAGGATGTTTTTGTTGTGTGTTGCCTGTTTAAAAAAAATCAATGTCTGCGAATTAAGGCTGGAGGAGGTGCATTAAGTGTGGTCAGCGCGCCTCAGGGACTTCTCTTGTGGACTTGTCTGGCACCCTCCCGCACCCTCCCGGAGGTCCCAGGCCTGTGTGGTATCCGACGTGTGACCTTGGAGCTCTGGGGAAGGATAAACGAGCCTCTTTACAAGAGATCCCAGAGGCCTTCAGTCCTCACCCCTAGAAGCAGGGGAGGCGAGCTCTCGGCCCGTGATGGCTCTCACTTGGGCTGGATCCGTGTAAATAGAACTTTAAAGAATTAGGATGTGTCGAGGGCGAGGTTCAACTGATCTAGAAAACGAGGGGATTGGGATGAGCCCTTGATGGGCCTTGAGCGGAACCCCTTCTCTGCCTGTAGCATGGAGGGAGCGTTTGGGCCTGGGCCCCCGTGTGGGCTCCTCGGGAGCATCATCAAAGAGTTTGTCTTGTGCTAGGGCTGCCCTCAGATGCATGTGTGTGTGAAGGAGCTGAAGGAGTTCACGTCTGTGCTGGTAAAAGCAGTTCAGTTTTTAATGGCAAAACTTGCTTATCTCTGTGTTTGTTTTGTAAGCCTATGCCCCACAAATTATGCTGTTTCCTTTTGAGTATTTTTGACATGTTAGAGTAGCTTTTAAGCTACTGTTTTCTAGTTGGAAGCTTCCCAAGAATGTAGGCTTTGTTATAAATAAAAATATAATCTCTGCTAAAATTGGAATGTTGGTGATTTATGAGGAATCAATGATATTTTTTTAAAATCACCTTTATCTTTGTAAGATGTCACAGTTATATCTATTGCCATGAATACTCTGTACTTTTTTGGGTCTGGTTTGCTATAAATTAGTAAAACATAAAAAATGTAAAGTGCCCTATATATATATATATATATATATATAAACACTCTGGATCCTAAAGTACTTTCCAGGTAGACTCATATTTCATTTTTTAAATAAAATTTTTTTTTCAGTGAAGTAAAAATGAACTTTCCTTTCCATATCTTTCTCCTATTGAAAAACAAAAGATTTCTCAAGCAAAACCAATTCTCTCATTGGCCTTTTCCCCAAATGTGCCCATTACTTGTTTGTTAGGCAGAGGACAGGAACCTTCATCATCTGTCCCCTGGAATCAAGCCTTTCAGAGTTGTTACATTATTGTCCTCCTGGTTCTGTTTACTTCTCCCTCTGTCAGTTCATGCAAGTCTTCCCAGGTTTCTCTAAACCCTGCCTTTTTTCCCCCCTTCAAAGTATAATCGTATTCTAACACATCTTATGTCACTGTTTTATTCAGTCATTCTCTGATTGATGAGTATCCCTTTAGTTTCCAGTCTTTGACATTATGAAAAGAGCCGTGATCAATATATTTTGTACAAATTTTTGTCCTTGGAGTATAGGCCTAGATATAGTGATATCCAGGTTGATTCATCCTTAATATAAATTTGCTTGCTGTTTTTGTTAGCTTTCTCAAGTTTTTAACTTGCTATTTTTAATAGTTTTTTGTTGTTATTGTGGTTGATGATGTTTCTCTATCACCTAGCTTTCCCCTGGCATCTCCTTTTTGTTTCCCCTGGGACTTATGCCGCATAAAAAAGAATCCTAAGGGGAAAAAAATGGAGAGGGAAAAAAAAACCAGTGCATCAAAAAAAAAAAAAAATTAGCTTTTACATGCAATATTCCTCAGCCATGGACTCCTCCCTTCTGCAAAGATGTAGGTTTTTCTTTTTTCCTTCTCTTTTTTTTAAAATTTTTAAAATTTTGATAATAGCTTTTTATTTTCAAAATCCATGCAAAGATAGTCTTCAACATTCACCTTGCAAAAACCCTTGTGTTCCAAATTTTTCTCTCACCCAAACAGCAAGTAGTCTGCTATAAGTTAAACATGTACAGTTCTTCTAAACACATTTCCACATTTGTTATGCTGCACAAGAAAAGTCAGATCAAAAAGAAAAAAAAAATGAGAGAAGAAAGAGTAGGCTTTTCTTTAGGGTCAAGACTGTTTCTTATAAAGGCCTGGAGAGACTTACACGAACTGATGCTGAGTGAAATGAGCAGGACCAGGAGATCATTATATACTTCAACAACAATACTATATGATGACTAGTCCTGATGGATCAGGCCATCCTCAGCAACAAGATCAACCAAATCATTTCTAATGGAGCAGTAATGAACTGAACTAACTATACCCAGAAAAAGAACTCTGGGAGATGACTAAAAACCATTACATTGAATTCCCAGTCCCTATATTTATGCACACCTGCATCTTTGATTTCCTTCACAAGCTAATTGTACAATAATTCAGAGTCTGATTCTTTTTGTACAGCAAAATAATGTTTTGGTCATGTATACTTATTGTGTATCTAAGTTCTATTTTAATATATTTAACATCTACTGGTCATCCTGCCATTTAGGGGAGGGGGGGGGGTAAGAGGTGAAAAATTGGAACAAGAGGTTTGGCAATTGTTAATGCTGTAAAGTTACCCATGTATATATCCTGTAAATAAAAGGCTAAAAAAAAAAAAAAAAAAAAAAAAAAAGACTGTTTCTTATAATTTGGCCATACTCTGATTGCTTGACAGTGGTTCTCTCCATTTCCATTGCTGGAGTCACAGTCTGTGATGTTTCCTATGTGAGCCTTCCCTCAGCTCTCTGAATCCATCATGATTGTTTCTTGCAGCTCAGCCCCATTCTGTCATCTGTAGGTCCTGCAGCTTGTTCATCTGTTCCCCTGATGTTGCACTACCACAAAAAGGGTTATTATAAACATTTGGGTGTATGTGGAGCCTTTTTTTTTTTTTTAATGACCATTTTCAGGGATGTTTCTGTCAGTGTAATCTTTGGGCTGAATTGTGTAGATATTTAGAGTCCCGGAGTCGGGAAGTCCTGAGTTCCAATTCTCTCTTGGACACTAGCTCTGTAACCATGGACACAGTACTTAACCTCTGTCTGCCTCAGTTTCTTTATCTGTACTGACACTTGCCTTCTGGGGTTGTTTGAGGACTTTTCTCTTTTTAGCATTTTGGAAGATCCATTTAATATGCTCTTTGAAAACCATTCTTACAGTCATATTTTAATGCATCAGCCCAGAGGACCTAGTCAGGACCTTGTGCCTTTTACAGTTCTGTCCTGGCTTGGCTGGGCCCTACTGGGCAGGATCTCCCGCCAGACCGGCCCTCTTTGCCATCCTCACCCAGGTCACCCCGTCTCCCTTCTCACTGGCTGTGACCGCCATGTGCAAGGTCCTCCAGGGTACAAGGCAACTCCCGGGACCCTTCCTATTAAATGCTTTTATATTTATTCTCTTTATGTTTAGCTTGTGTGGATTCAGAGGGGCCCTTGTCCCTCCTACTAAAATACGTGTTCCTTGAGCACAGGGACGGCTTCTCTTCTGTCCTCGTGGAGCCCCCCTTCACTTTCGGCTGCATTTCTTTTGAAAAAAACTGGTTCAGAGGTTTAGCCGTATAATGACGCTGTGTTCAGCCAGATTCATGGCTTAATGAGGTCTTATTCTCTTCCCTTACTTCGGGTGGATGAATACTATTATCAGTGAAGATCCACTTTGATAGGGAATCATCACATTATCGATGGTGGCCTGGATGATTGTGCTTTTTATTACGTGCGTGTATTTGTATTCTCAGGTGGATGTTGAGGAGATCCGGTAACAGGAGCAGCTTTGCTGTCTTGGAGAGATTTGAGGGGAGGGGGCTTCAGCAGCTCTGTGTGATGACCCAGTGATTGCAATGGTAAAGGGAACCCCAGGCAGGCATCAGGCAGCGCGGGGAGCTTGGTCCATGCACCATTTTAGAGAGTGAGGTCATCTTTCCTGGGGGGGCTGCTCTTACGCCATTGACCCCTGGCCATGGCCTTCCTCTGGGAAGGGTTTCCAGAAGCTCCTCAGCAGTGTCTCCGTAGGAATGGGAACTGTAACTGGATTTCTAGTACATTTTCAGATGACAAACACCCCTTTGTGAGAACTCAGAGTTTTGTTATTTCTCATCTGTAAAATGGACAGTAATGTCTGCATTTCTATTCTAGAATTGTTGGGAGGAACCAAAGAGAGAATATTTTCAGAGCGCTGTTTGACTTGCGGCAGGCGCCCTATAAAGGCGACTTTTGTTATTATTGCTATTCCACAAGGTCAGAAATGCCCTCCCTGACCAGGTGGCAGCAGAGGCAGCGGACGGGGCGGAAGGATCTTTTTTGGGCCCTTCTTGGGGGGGGGGAAGGTTTTCCTGAGCCCGGACGGGCTTTATTTCCCACCCGCTGTTCCCTGCTGGGCCCCCTGGGGCAGCTAAGCCATCATGGGCAGCCTTCAGAGGTTGGAGGCTCCAAGTTCTAGCAGGGGCCGCCCCTCTGCTTCCTCACTAGGAAGGGATGAGCTCTGGAGATTTTGGTCTTTGGAGAAATTCGTCTGTTGGAGGAAGTCCAGGATGGGAACATCCAGACTGTCCTGTGATGCCGGGGCAGTGGTGGCCGGACAGGGCGCACCTCATGCAGCTTGGCCCCCCTTAAGTGGAGGGGCTCCCCAACAGCCTGACCCCCATCTGAGGTCAATTTCAAATAGCTCCTTCAAGTGCAGAATCTGTCACTGATCAGCCTCATTCCAGGAGGGAAGAAAGCCCCAAGGAGAGCTCCAGAGATGGACAGAAAGCACTTTAATTTCAAAACGGAGACATTCTCACACAGAAAAAGTCAAAACAAAGGGAAGGTAAAACTTTAATAATCAAAGAAGACACATGATGACTTAATAGCATAAACCCTGAAAGGCAGCTGAGGAGAGGGGATTAAAGGCACTCTGCCGTTTCTGAAGAGAGGTGGGGGACTAGGGACATGAAATGGTGCACCCACCACCTGGCTGAAACGGGGTTGGAGAGTATGTTGAGAACTTCCCCTAGCCCCTTCATTTTACAGATAAGGAAACTGACTTGCTCCAAAATGCCTGTGACCCAGCTAGGTCTGAGTAGACCGAGGGGAGCTTCTGGTGGATCTGCTCTGAAGCTCCTGCTTCTGCCTGGGGATTGGCCTTGGGAGACATTTCCCCCAGACGGGCACAAGTCCTGCTTTTATTATACAGTGAGGTCACCTCTGGCCTCCTAACCATGGTCCTTGCATTCAGAAAACACCAAGAAGGCAGATGTGAAACAGGCCTTGCGAGCGAGAGGCAAGGGAAGTTACTGAAGATGCCCCTGCCCGTCCCCAAGTGCGGGGAGCGATTGCCCCTTTTCATGACCTGCTCAGGCTCTTCTGGACCCCTCAGGACTGGGGTGAGGAAAGGAAAAGCAGCCAAAACGGCTCAGCAAAGGGAAAGCTCCGTAACCAACCGGAGCTTTTCGGGAGAGGAAGGGGTTGGTTTGTGCAAATATCAGACTTCACTTTTAGGGGTGGCGAGTGAAACAGAAGATGGGTTTTTCCTTCATTGATTTATCCAATGGGGGCAACTTTTAAGTCACGAGTGTTGGGCTTCTGCCACGCTGAGGACTCCCAAATGGGTCCCTCTGGTCGGTCCGGGTGCCCACCAGCCCTTGACAGTCCCTCCACGGTTTCACCAAATGAACAGCTTTCCTGCTCTCCTGGGTTGCTATAGCACTCTCCCTGCTCCCCAAATTAACTCTTGGGGGTGGTGTCTTCCCAGGAGAAAACAGGGTCCTGGAGTGCAGGATTCCTGGGTGGGCTGGATTGGGTGGGAGCCTTTGTCCTCTCCATTTAGTCCTTGGATTTCACAGGTGCTGGAATCAGGTATCCAGCCCAAGGCCTCACACGAATGGGAGGCTGGGAATTTGAACCTGGCTCGGGAGCTCCTGGATATGGGCTCTCTCCAAGGATGGCTTTTTCTGGGGTAAAGCCTGTGGTTATTTACTGAATTAATCTAGGAGGAGCTTGAGCTCCTGAGTCCATTCAGGGTTCATGGGCAGGGCCAGAGAGAGCAGCCCCTTGGTATCCAGAGTATTATTTATGTTGATTTGAGCAGGTGTAGCCCAGATTCCAGGATGCTTCTTCAGCCCTTTCTGTGGGATGGGAGAGAGCAGTAAAAGTGGATGAGTAAACGGAAACTGAACAAGAGCTAAGAGTTGGTCAAAGTTGTTTGTTTGGTTTTACACCAGAATGACTAGGTTAGGGTGACTCACATCAGCAGTTTTTTTGCAATGTGGATGTGCTTTAAAAAAATCTCCAAGTTGTGCTTTCATTTGATAGCTCCAAAGAGTGAGAGTGGGGAAGAACCTTGGAGAGATCCAGTCTGACCCTGCTCATTTTGCAACTGAGGACACTGAGACCCAAGACCGGG
Organism: Sarcophilus harrisii; assembly: GCF_902635505.1. NCBI lineage: Eukaryota > Metazoa > Chordata > Mammalia > Dasyuromorphia > Dasyuridae > Sarcophilus > Sarcophilus harrisii. The sequence continues at coordinate 267,717,006 of NC_045430.1, read as the reverse complement.
AAGACTCATCACCAGTATAGTGTCAGACACATGATTTGAACCCAGCTCTTTGGATTGTAACTCTCCCATCCTTTCTCTTGGATCAGCTCTCTGATGATCTAGATATGTTTGAATGATCCCTGACCCTCTCAGGACTTGGTGACACCCATTTCATCCCTTTGACCTTTCAGCCTGGCTGAGATGGGATTTTGAAAACATTTAAAAATTATATATAACTAGGAAAACATTTTAATCTATCTTTAACATGACATACCATTTAAACTTTTTTTTTTTGTTTTGTTTTGTTTTTACATCCTCTTTTAGAAATGTTAAGAAAGTATTTAAAAAGTATGTAGCCCAAACTTTTTGGAATAAGAAAAACCACATCAGTCTTTTAAAAAATTTATTCAATTGCACTCTGTACTTTTCTATGTCATTCCTATCAAGGCCTAACTGCTTTCAGACTCACCAGGGGGTCCTTTGGGGATGAGCTTAGGACCCTTCCCTAAAGGAATTAAGATGGTGACTGGGCTAGGACTAGGGCACCTTGATTGATTGATCAGTTAATTCAAGAGCAGCATCTTTTTTTCTCTGAGCTTTTAGGTCTAGGGTTTTTAGTGTTTTTGTGTTTGTTTTTATTTTCTATCCTGAATTATCCTTTTCCAGAATCATAGTTTTTGAATAATTAAAGAAAATGCTTAATTTCAATTAGAAGTAAATGAAACTGAAGGTATAATTTTCCTCCCCATGTAAGTTCACAGATGATCTAAAATATATTGAGAGATTCCTGAGAGTCTGGACTCCAGCTTAAGAACCTCAGCTTTAGTGTGATGATCACATTATGAGAAGTCTGATGAGTTCAATTAATGGAAATATTTTTTGAGTTCACCTTTGACCAGCTAGAAAGGAGATCCAGGAAGCAATGGTCAAAGAGAAATAGAATGATTTTAGGAAAATGACTTTGTAAGGATTGGCAGGAAGTGTGTCTATCCTGTTTGGGGAAGGAAAAATTCTGTACTTTGCATTTTAGGCCAGATAAGGCCTTAGAATCTGTGAGGAATTTGAATTTATTAAAATAATAATGACACTATTATAATTATGCATAATGTAATTATATATTCTAATTTAAGCATTTTTCTGCTTAGAGGGAAAAGTATGAACTGGCTTGCCCTTGGAAATCTTTCCAAGCAGAGAAAAGATGAGAATTATCTAAAATGAATAGGATTGTTTCAATCAAGTTTATGCCTAAAATGCAGAGTGCAAAATTTTCTTTCACTAATCATTATGCTAGATTATTATTATTATCAGAAGTACTAGTGATATTGTTATTTAATGACCTCAGCTTTTTCCCAGATTTGCTTTAAAAAATTTTTTTTTCAATTGTGATCTGCTTTCTCTCCTTTACTAGGGAAAAAATATGTTTTATAATATTGTTATTGTATAAATTGTTCTATTTCTGTTGACTTCACTCTGTATCAGTTCATATAAGTCTTCCTAGAATTCTCTGAATCCAAACCCTTTCTTATTTCTTCCATCTGATTCATTTCAGCCATTTCTCCAGTCTATCCTTTCAGTTTCCAGTTCTTTGTTACAACATAAAGAATTATTATAAATATTTTTATATAGATGAGTACTTCTTTCTTTGACTTCTTTGGGGAATAGACCCAGTCCTGTTATTATTGAGGCTTATACTATATATGCACAATTGAATGCTTTTGAGGCTGTTATTCCAAATGGATTTTTAGAATGACTGGACTAGTTCTTAAAAGCTTAACCAGCCAATGTACCCATACATTGTAATTTTCCTTTCTTTTTTTTTCTTTTAAATCAACTTTGCCAGTGTGCTTAGTGGAAGTGGAACCTCAAGAGTTTTCATGTGCAATTCCCCAATTATTAGTGATTTTAGATAATTTTTCATATTGCTGTTGATAGTGTATGGGACATTATCATCTACAGAAATAGAGACTCTCAAAGTAAGAAATAAAAGAGTTAAAAAAAAAAAAAAGCAAAAAGGAAAGGGCAGCTTTCATCTGACAAGGTATATTTGTCAGTGAAGGAAGGGCAAAGCATAAATGCACCAAATTAAATAGCCTTAATGCTGAACCTCCCACTCCCCAGACTGGTCTTTTCTCCCATTGTTTGGGGTGGGGGGAGTGCAGGCTTACATTCTAATCACAGAAATCTAATCCAGAAACAAAAAGTGGTGGGTATTAGAAGGGGACAACACCTGCAACTTTGTAGCTATGGCTCTATTTATTTTTATTATAATGTCTCAAGTCACAATTAAAGTATAGTTTAAGGCTAGATTCCAATGAGAGCATCTTCACTCAGTTAATTCCTCACAATAGCTTGGATTTCTTCCTCTAAAAATTTCCTGTTTATAATCTTTGATCACTTTATCAATTAGAGAATGGATCTTATTCTTATGAAATTGAATTGGTTCCCTATCTAAAATATCTTTATCATAGAAACTTGTTGCAAAAATTATTTTTCTCCTACTTATCTATTTTTCTTCTCATTTTAGCTCCATTGATTTTGTTTGTGTAAAAGCTTTAATTTTATGTAATCAAGATCATCTTGTCTGTTTTACCTCGGATCATTCTCTCTATTCCTTGCTTAGTTGTAAACTTTTTTCCTTTCCAAATATCTAGCAGTAATTTCTTCTGCTCCTCTAATTTGTTTTTGATAGCAACTTTTATGTCTAAGTCACAGACCCCTTTGTGAGAAATAAAGTCTCTGGAGCAGTGAAGTTAAAAACAAACAAACCAACCAACCTCAGCTTGTTACATCGTTGCAAGAGTGGATGTCCCAGGGAGTAGACACACCTTAGAAGAGAGAGCAAATAGTATTTCCCATTTCCCGACCACAGAGTCTGACACACCTTAGAAGAGAGAGCAAATAGTATTTCCCATTTCCCGACCACAGAGTCTGACACACCTTAGAAGAGAGAGCAAATAGTATTTCCCATTTCCTGACCACAGAGTCTCTCCTGTTTCCCCATTTGCTGGATAGTGCAGGATGTGCAAAAATAGATAGCTGTTGATATGTTCCCCCTCACCACATATATTGTATGACTATTAAAATGACTCCAGAGGAGGAGTTAATTGCAGCATGAGTATTCCAAGCCTAGCTTAACTGTTACCCTGCTTAATTATCCCTTGAACAGAACACAGCCCGTACATCCTGCTGCTACTCTGAATTGTTGGAGACAAACACTGTTATATCTCTCACCTTTGAAGCTTATCTTAGTACTCGGTACAAGATCCTGGTCTCTACTTAGTTTCTGCCACTCTGCTTTTCACTTTTCCCAATATTCTTTGTCAGCTATTTTTTCCTCTGGGTCTTTGGATTTTTCAAACATTTCATTCGCTTTGTCTTTTCCTTAGTCTTTCCCACTGATTGATCTCTCCATTTCCTACCTAATACTAAATTGTTTTGATGATTATTGCTTTGTACATATTCTGAGATTTGATACTGTTTGGCTCTCTTCTTCTTTCTTAGTTTTTTTCTTCATGATTTTCCTTGAGATTCTTGACCTTTTGTTTTTTTCAGATGAATTTTTTCTAGCTCTATAAAATAACCCTTTGGTAGTTTGATCTGAGATTGGATAAATAAAGTCACTTAGCCATTATTGCTATTTGTATTACATTCACTCAGCCGATCTACAAACAGTATTTCTCCATTTAAGTTTGTATTTGTTAAAAGAATGTTTCCGAGTTGTATTTATTTAGTGGCTTGGCTGGTAGATTCCAAAGTTTGTTTGTTTGTTTTTCTGTTCTGCAGTTATTTTAATAACTTCCTCTTCCTGATGGATTTTGTTGGTAATGTACAGAAATGCTGATGATTTATGGGGGTTGATTTTATATCCTGTAGTTGTGCTAAAGTTGTTAATTTTTTTAGTTGACTCTTCAAGGTTCTGGAACTAAAACATTTCTGCAAAAAGTTAATCTTCAAAAAAGGTAATTTTTTTTCTCTTTGTCTTTGCTTATTTCTCATCTTATTTTCTCAACTTTATCCATCAAGATAGCAATCTAGCACTACACATAATAGTAATGATAACAATAGACATCTTTGCTTAATGTAAAGGTCCCTAGTTTATCTCCATTAGAAATAATGATGGTTCTTGGTTTTAGGTAGATACTATTTAAGGAAAGATTTGCTTATTATTGTGGATTTTTTTTTAAAAATAGGAGTGGATATTCTATCTTCTCATAAGCTTTTTCTGTATTCATTCATGTATGTTTTTTGTTGCTCTTATTACTACTATAGTCAGAGATTTCTCTGTCCATTTGCCAGTCTTATGCTGGCAACACGGTATGGTTATGAGGGAACTGGACACATCATCCCAAGAATGAAAAGCAAATATTAGTCAGGAGGTCATGGAGATTCATGTAGTAGATGTGAGCAGATTGCCCTGCATTTCAGTGCATAATTTTGGAGAGTCCCAGTAAAAGAAATCAGCTGGAAATGAAAGTTGAAAAAATAAGATGGGCCGGTCATGTGGAGAGAATGGGACAGTGGCCATCCAGAGTACTCCACTTGTACCTTTACAGTGTTGTGATGTTTAAAGTTTGAGAGATCTTAATAATTACTAATCTATTCATCATGAATAAAGATTAATAATCATTCTGTTGATAATGCTAGCATCTTATTAATAAAAGAGGCCAGTAGTACTCTCGAATGCCAAAGACTTTCATGGTGACTCAGGGACTCAGAACTTATATGCCCTTGGAAAAGTGGGTCTTTCTGAGGCTGCGATCGACTCTGATTGGCTAACGGTGAGAAATTGAATATTATAATGAGCATTTTAAATGAGAGTCTTTGGGGGAGGGTGTGTGTGTGTCAAAGAGACTTATCATTTTCCCTGTCACCTGTCTGACAAAAGAGAATCCGCCCGTTCCCATAAACTTGTAATTTCTTTTACTATTTTTGGTTAGATCCAAGCCTGGGTATGTGTTGCCCAAGATTTCCCACACTGCTTGATTTCCGGATGAGGAAAGAAGTAGAAAAGGGGAAAAACCATAATTAGTAACACAAGAGGAATAATCTTTTTTTGTCAGATGTCAGGAGAAACCTTCCCTTCCCAAATACTCCATGTCGAGTGCTGAGCTTCAGGAAGGGCTGGCCATGCGTGGACGGGCTGTCACCAGCGCCGCAGAATGGGATGCCCACGGCCACGAGTCCCCGGTCCTTTGGAGTTTTGGAGTAAGGAGAAATGGCAGGTGGAGGAAACAAGTGACTCCAGGGGAAGTGCCCAGGAGAGATGTGGCCGGGAAGGTGATCGTGTTAACAAAGCCATTTGCATCTTGGCTTTCAGTGAAATCACTGACCCAAGCAGAGCTTTAGAGAGCCAGAGCAGCTTTCTTCTGGAGTGCCTTGGTTGCAGTGCCCACCTGGTGCCCAACTCAAGGGTCTAGGTCACAGCCGGTTTCCGCCAGGCCTGTGGGATTCTTCCCCGTGGCTTCTCAGGGTGCTCTCAACAAAAAATCCACGCAGCTCTCCAAGTTAGCCATCGGCCTTAAAGCTCCAGACTTGTTTTATACCAAGAGTCTCAAAGAGAAAGGATTCACCACCATCGTGTAGAGAAGGAAATGTCCTTCTTCTCCGTGCTGCAGAAGTTGTACGGGACTGCCGTTCCCTTCTCCTGCTCATTTAACAGAGGAGGAAACTGAGGCAGACAGGGTGAGGTGACTGGCCCAGGGGCACACAGCTGATTCAAACTCATCTTCTTGACTTCAGGGCTGGCATTCTAGCCACTGCACCACCCACTTGTCCTGCTGTTGTCCCAGATGTTGCTAATTCTCCTTGTGGATAGAATAAATAGGAAAGATGGATGGATCAGAAAGACGGGATCAGAAAAAGAGATAGGCAGATGTAGAGAAGGTATTTTCCCTCTTTCTAAGACACAGAATATCTTACCGAGAACTCCACTGACTCCCTGATGAAGGCAGGAAACATTTATTTTATGTTCTTGCAAGAATGGGTGCTTAGGTGAGTAGCCACAACTTTGAAACCCCAAAGGCAGCATTTTATTTTCCCTCCAGATTCCCCTTGGATGTTACTGAAGTTGCAAGAAGCCAATCTCCACCCCTTATTACATACATAGCCAGTCCCTGCCCTCAAGGAGCTTCCCTTCCAGAAGGGTGAAGATTAAGCGGGGAAGGCTGGGGGCAAAAAGCACCAGATTCTTTTCAACTCTATGATAGAGCCCAAGCCTTGCCCCCAAGGAGCTTACAGTCCCACTTTCTTTTGGGGGAAGCTTTGTCTCCATCCTTGGATCTTCTTTAAAATCCTTGAGGATTTGAATTTTCTACTTTGTTTCATTTCTCCAATTTACTTTTAATAACTGTGGAAACCAAATAAAGGCCCCTCCATTGTTCACATCTTGACTTCTCTTTGGCATTGGGAACCGGGAACCATCTGTTGCTTCTAGGGTGGGATCCTGGCTGTGGAGGTGGGAGGACCTGAATTCAGACTGTGTTAACCTAGGCAAGTCATTTAATCTTTTTATCTGTTAAATAGAAACCAAAACTGCACATGTCTCATAGGATGGCTATAAGGATCTAATGGAATAATGAAAATGCTTTGTAATCCATAAGGTACTTTGTAAAAATTGAGCTGCTATTATTCTTTACTGGGTGATCATGGGGACTGATCAGGGATCCATCTAGATCTCATCTAAATTCCAGCGTGATTTTGCTTTTAGATTTCCTCTCCTAGGATAAGATATTTTGAAAGCTTTCCATTCATGCAACTTGGAAATTAGGCCTATTTGTACTAAAATGTTCTTAAGGTTGTACGGATCAGTGTTACGTCTGGGCAGTTGTGGGCGACTCTGGCCTGGCAAGATGGCCCACTCCATTGGTTGAAATCACAGGGACATTGAGGGTCTGTCAGTCCCCGGAAGCTGGTGGGGGATCCGGCCGTCAGGCCAAGTCTGGCTGGGCCTTTGGCAGCCGCTGTTTTTGGGACCCATGGCTCTCCTTTTCCTGTTGCCTCTTGCTGGGATGGCTTCTTTCTAGCTCTGTTCCTTCTCTTGCTGGTTCCTCATCCACCCCATCTCCTCTCTCCGTTCTCTTTCCTTTGTTCTCATTCACCCTCTTGCATTCATTGTGTCCCTCATAGAGTGTAAACTTGTGGAGGGCAGTGGCCGCTTCATTTTGTCTCTGTATTCCTGGCGCCTGGCACAGAGTTCTTATTTAAAAAATGTTTTGCTTTCCCTAGAAGAAAAGGTTTCTGACTGATTTGGCTGATGGCCCCTGGGCTCTCTGTCACCATTATTTGTGTGTGTACATAAAACTACCTCCTTCCCCTTAGATTTTAAGTTCTTGTATCTCTCTGTCTTGTCCTGGCCCTTTAACAAATGGTTGTTGGATTGTTTTTGTTTAATTAACCTCTGAGCAGCTTTAATCTCGTTCAGTCAGCACAAAGGGACAAGAATTAAGCGGGAACCGTTAGGTCCCATCATGAATGTTTAAACAGTTCTCCTCCTCTGCTTTTAAGAATGTCAGCAGACCTCTTGTGGGCAAACAATTTCTCTCTGGAGACCCAGTGAGCAGCATCGATGGCATCGGGGCCCCGGGCTTGGGACTCGAACCCAAGGGGAAATGAGCTTGAAATTGCCTGCTACTTAGTAATCCCCCTTTCCTTGAAAATCAAAATAAACCTGTATTCCTTCCAGGGTCCGCAAAGCTGGGCAACCCTTTTTATCCAGCCCGAGAGACCGTGAAACGGAGCTGAAGGCCGTCTCTTTAAACTAATGACAGTTGGGTACTAACTCAGGGTTTTTTCCCCTAGTTATTCATTTAATAAACATTTATGAAGCACCCGCTGGACGCCCAAGTGGCAGCAGAATGGGAGACTTCATGTTCCTCAGTTCAAATCTGGCGTGGGGCCCTGGCTGTCGGGGGCAGGGCTGGCGCCTCTCCAGTCATTGGGCAGCCCAGCCCTGCTTGGCCACTTTTGGACCCTGATTGGCCCAGAGTGAGAGCAGATAGCAGCTGCTTCTGTTTTGTCCAGAGTGATTAAAAACGTTTTTTTTTTTTTTTTGCTAGATAAAAGGAGCTGTTCTTCATTTCTTCCTTCACCTTAAATCATGGAATGGGTGTTGCCTCTGAGACTGTTAGAGACCCGACCATAAAAAGATGGAGGTTTCCTCCAGACGGCTCTGGGGGAGAGAGCAGCCGTGGACCTCGCACCCTCCCTCACTTGTATGTCCCCAGCCATGGGCATCCCAGGCTCCCAAAGATGTGTGTGGGGACTGATGAATGGCCCTGGTTCTTCCCATCCCCTTTCCCACACCTGGCTCCCTGGTATCCTTCCCCGAGGCTGGAGAGGCCGACCTCTCCGCCTCCGACCTCTCCGCCTCCGTCGTCCCCTCTCGCCGGCCTTCAGAAGCCTCGGGGCGGGGCGGGGGGCGCAGCTGGAGAGGGCTCCCAGTGCCCGGGACTGACTGTCAGGGCTTGGGCCAGTCTGGGGGCAAAGCTGAATCTGCAGCTAACACAGGCCTTTGGTAGGGACCTTCCCGAGCCCCAGGAGCAGACACGCAGCCCAGGCTTTCCAGAGACCGGGCTGTCTGTGGCCTCGGGTTTTAGGGGTGGAAATGGGGGCCACTCCTGCTCCTCGGCGGCCACAAGCAGCCACACTTTTGGTTTGACATTAATGTGTCCGTGGCTCCCTTACGTTTGTTGTGTCATGTGCGAGTCATCAGAGCCGCCATTGGTGCAGCATGACGGTCTGCAGAGTGCTGCCCAAGAGGAGGACCACAAACGGGGTCCGCCACGTGACGCCTCTTGTCCGGGGGGAGCCTCTGTTCATCCCGGGCCTGAAAGGACTTTCTGGTGTTCTCAGAGGCAGCTCTGGGGCGCCATAGCACGGAGTCCCATGCTTGTGGTCCTGAAGGCCCAGGGCCCCCTGGACCAGAACCCGGGTCTCTGAGGTCTCCCTGACCTTCCTGTGCTGTGCCTTGCTCCCCAGCTTTGGGGAGTCACTGTTAGGTACTGTCCCCAGAGGCTGTTTGGTGCCTTCTAGTGACCATGGGTTCTTATCAGTGGAATGAACTCCCTGGAAGGTCTTGCCAGAGTGGGCGCTTGGTGAGACAGAGATTCAGGCCAAGAGACGGAGACCCAGGGTGAGAGACAGAGACCGGACTCACACTAGAGAGATGGAGACCCAGGCCGGGAGACAGAGACAGGGAGAGGGAGGGAGAGACAGAGACCCAGGCTGAGAGATGGAGGTGTTTGCTGCCCTGATGCCACATGGAGTGTGTTGGGAAAACATGCAGCCCCTTTGGGGGTTGGGGAGGAGACCAAATGTTCGGGCCTGTGTGCGAGGAAGCAGCGGCTTTGCAGAAGGCCGGGGGCCTTAGCTACGGAGCAGCCTTGGTTGTAAGGAGGATGCTTGTGGGCCTCCCGGCGGAGGAAGGGGAGAGGGCAGGGAAGGCAGGCTCCTGGGCACTGTCTTGGGGGGGGGGGAACGGCTGATTGGGGTTGCTGGTCCTGACATTTGTCCTGTGTCGGGCTTCCTCCTCCCTCTCCCCTCTGGGTGGCAGCCGCGTGATGGTCCCACTTAGGGATGTGGGAGAGGGCCAGGCGTTTTAGCCTAGAAGGGCTTTCTTGCTTCTGGTTTCCCACAGCTAGTGTCAGAGGGAGGAGGGAATTAGGGGATTTGACCATTTCTAGAAGAGAAAATTCCAATGTAGAAGGTTCAGAGAAAGCAGGGGAGAAAATCCAAGCTTTGATCTAATTAGGCTGTACCAAGGCCGCTCTGTCATGCCCCCTCTTCCACTCCCAGCTCAATTTTCATTTTGAGAAAAAAATGGTTCCATTTTTGTGTGGACACAGAAGAGCTCTTTATAGGTTGGTAACTGAAAACAAAATATCTATAGTTAAGACATTTAGTCTTGTTGATTTTCAACACACATTTTTTAAAAAAATAATAGCTTTTTATTTTTATTTTTATGCAAAGATAATTTTCTTTTGTATCTCTTTTTCTCATTTGGTTACTTCTGCTCTTGAAGGTGTTGTTTTCTTCAGTGGATTTTTTTTTTTTTTTTTTTTTTTGCACTTGGCCAATTGTGTTTTTTAAGGAGTTGTTTTCTTCAATTTTTTTCCCCCTTCCTTTTCCAAGCTTTTGACTCTCTTGCATGCTTCTTTCTCATTTTTTTCCCTACCTCTCTTATTTGTCTTTTATGAGCACTTCTAAGAATCCTGTTTGGGCTTGAGACCAATTCATATCACCCTTCGAGATTTCCCCTGTGGATATTTTGTCCTTGTTAGAGTTGGTCTTCCCTGTCAAGGGAAGGTTCTCAAGGTTCTTTTCTGTTTCTTGCTCATTTTTTTCTTTTCTTTTGTTATTTCCTCTTTTTTATTTTACTTTTATGGTTGAGCTCTGCTCCTGGGGTAAAGGGGCTGCTTGTCCCAGTCTTCCTGTGCAGCTCTGAGCCTTGGCTTGGAGCACAGGGGCCCCTTGTGTTTGCAGTGGGCACTCGGGGCTGCTCTTTCCAGGAAAAGCCTGGTTTCCCAGAGTTTGCCTTCCAAGCTGGGTCTTAAGCTGCCCCTCTGATTTGCTCCTTTACTGAGCCAGGACTTGAGGGTCTTAGTTGCTGATTTGTTGTGATTAAGCCCCTTTTGTTGGCTTTCCCAGAATCTGTCTGAGCTGAACACCCCTTTCACCCTGTGAGACTGACCTTCTTGAAGTCCTTTTGATCTATCTTGATCTGGAGAGTGATTTCATTCCATCAGAATCTGTTCAGAGACTTGGTTTCATGTGGCTTTTCAGGGAAACTGGGAGAACTTGAGCAGCTTCCTGGCTTTAATCTGCCATCTTGGCTCTGCAGAGATAGTTTTCAACATTCACTCTTACAAAGCCTTGTGTTCCAAATTTTCTCTCTCCCTTCTCCTTACCCCTCTCTCCTAGGTAGCAAATAATTCAATATATGTTAAACATGTGCAGTTTTTCCATATATAACTCCACATTTATTATGCTGCACACACACAAAAATCAGATCAAAAAGAGAAAAAAATGAGGAAGAAAAGCAAACAAACAAAATGAAAATGCTACGTTGTGATCCACACTCAGTTCCTACCGTCCTCCCTCTGGGTGCAGGTGCCTCTCTCCCTTACCAGTCTAGTGGAATTGCCCTGAGTCATCTCATTTTGAAAAGAGCCACATCACATAATCTTTTTGTTGCTGTGTGCAGTGTTCTCTTGGTTCTACTCACTTCACTTAGTATTAATTCATCATGTGAGTCTCTCTGGTCTCTCTGAAATCCTCCTGCTGGTCGTTTCTTACAGAACGATAGTATTCCATAACATTCATATACCACAATTTATTCAGCCATTCTCCCACTGATGGGCAGCCACTCAGTTTCCAGTTTTCTTGCCACCACAGAAAGGGCCGCCACAAACATTTGTGCACAAGTGGTTACAGAGCTTTGATGCCTCCATCTTGGATCTGTCTGTACTACAATTGGTAGTAGGTGATTTTGTGGTGACCCTGTTTCCTTTCCCTGAAATCTTCAAATTTGTTGAAATGGGACACCAACCTGTGGAAAGGTGAGGTAGGTGGACAGCTCGGCTTTTGGAGTGGCCAGGGAAAAGCAAGACCATCACAGTGACAGGTCTTTTGGCTCCTGGTTATCGTTTCATGCTTTTAAACTCTGTTAATTGTGATTTTGGCTGTTGGCGTTAGATAGAAGAAGGGTAGAATCCAGACTTGTGCTTTGGTTGATTTTTAGAGACTCCCTTCCTATGCACATCTGCGCCCTCTCAGTCCCAGTGAGGTGAGAGGTTCTCTTTCCTGGGTCCCGCAGCCTTTGTGCATCTTTGAACTCCAGTCTTTCTGGCTCCAAGCTTAGGTCTTGAACTTCCATGATAAGTTGCTTCCCCATGAATAATGCCGTCCACCTAGATGTGGGTCATCCCAGAGAAACTGCTGCCTCAATATGCGATTTCTTCCAGCCTTTACAGGAATAATTAGCCTTCTTTTCTCACAGAATGCTACATGTTTGTATTTGTTTGTGCTTCTGTTTCTCAATCCCTTCTCTGGGATGGGAAGCATCTTCCTTCCTGGTTCTTTGTAGTTGACTTGAATGTTTATGATGCTGAGAAGAGCCCCCAGTTGGCAGTTGTTCTCTGAACAATGTTGCTGGTGCCCATCCACAGCATCCTTCCATCTCTGCTCCTTTCATATTGTTGCTCGTACCCACGTACAGCATTCTCACACTGTTGCTGGTGCCCATCCAAAGCCTGAAGGAGCTGGGGGTGACTGTCACTGAGCAGGCTTAGAATCTCTTATTTTGATCAGTGAAGTTTTTAGTGTTTAATGTTTCTCATAAACAGTTATAATATCTTTTTTGGACTTGGAGAAGATTTACCCTTCCCTGCTACAGAGCCCCCAGATACTGCTTTTGGACTTGCCAGGGAACCCTTTGCCGTGTATCCTGCAGCAGAACACTTAGTACCAGGGGGCCTTCTCTCAGTTCTGCTCTTGGACGGGTGTTGTCTCCCCTTGTTAAAGTGTGAACATTTTGAGAATTAGGGCTGGCTGTCTGGCTTTTCTAGTCGTATCCTCTACCATTTGGCTTCCCTCCCTCCTTCCCTTCCTGTCTCCTTCCCTCCATCTCGTCTTCCTTCCCTCCCTTTCTTCCTTCTTTTTGCCTCCCTCCATCCCTCCCTTTTTTCCATTCTCCCTCCTTTCTTTCTCCCTTCTCTCCCTCTTTTCTTCTCTCCTCTCTCCCTCTCTTCCTGCTTCCCTATTTTCCTCTATATGTATGTATAATCTCTCTTGATCCTCACAACCATGTTGGGAGGCAGCTGCTCATTTCATTCCCATTTTACAAATAGAGAAACGGAGGCTGAGTGGTTCGGCTGCCTGCCTGCCAGGATCACGCAGCTGGTAAATCTTTGAGACCAAGTCCAGCTGAGATCTTTCTCCAGGTTCAGCGCTCTCTTCCTTGAGCTGCTGGGCTGCCTCCCTTGGCAGGTTCTTGGTTCCTGACAGGACTGGGGCTCAGATGAAACAGCAGGGCTGACCACACCTGTGGAGAGATGGTGGGGGTTGATGGGGATCCGCTTAAGGTCCTCCCAGAGTCTGGGAAGATTGCTGGGAGTCCAAGAGAAGTGCTCCCCTGGCCCAGAGAGGGGAAAAGACCCCAGAAATGCTAAAAGCAAACCCTGTGTCTTTTCCACTGAAGCCCCGTTCTTCATGGCAATAGGAGGGAGTTTTGTAGCGAGCCCTCAGCTCGGCTGGCTGGGAAATATCTGGATGCATTGTGGGAGAGCTGATTTTTCTCATCACCACCCGACTCTCTGGGGCATCCAGGATGGACTGTAATATCCAGGAGGGCATTAACTCTTCCCATGTATTCTTTCCTCTCCCCCCCCACCCCAAGAGAAGCCCGCCAGTGGGAGATCTCTCGCAGATCTGAGGAGGCCCTGTCAGCCAGGCCAGAAGTTCCAGGCAGGGTCAGTGGGATCCCACAATTCTTGTTGTTAAAAATTTGGTGGCCAGACTGGAGCTGCGTGGCTGGGAGAGCGGGAGACTGCATCGGGCTGACTGGTGATGGTGAAATTAAGTGGCAACAGGAAATGGATTCTCTGTTGAACTTTCCCCGGCACATTGGAGTGGGCCGAAGAGAGGCATTTCCTCCGCGATGGCTCCACTCGGATGGTAGGAAATTAAGTTAAACAGCGAGTGAGAACCTCGTGAACCTAATTTACTGGCTGTGCCATCACTTAGCAGCTTCTGGACACATTTGGAAATGCAATTTGTGCGTCTTTAAGCCCTTTCATTATACCTAAATAGAGCCACGGATTATGGAGTCATACAATGTAACCTCTCCATTTATGGATGGGGATACTGGCATTCGGAGAGCCTGGATCTGCCTTCTTCCAGGAGCTGAGTCGGGGGGGAGGGGGAGAGAAAAGCCCAGCCAAACACTCAAGGGAAGCCGGCGAAAGCAAAGCCCCCACAAAGTGACCCCATGGCTCATACTCTGTCCTAGGAGTAGGAGAGGCGCAGGGACCCCCTCCGCTCTGGAGCCAGCGTTGGCCATTTGGATTCTCCCAAGGATGGTGACCTCTCTGTGTTGTTTTTCTTGATACTTAAAGAGTATTTTTCAATCTTCCCTCCTCCCTCTTCCTGATGCATCAAAGTCTCCTCTGATTTCTCTAGAGTTCCACAGATTCATGATTAAAAACGCCTTTCAGGCCATGTTGAGGGAATTATTTCTTCTGCTTTCCTTCCTGTGCTCTGCAATTCCTGAAATCAAACCTAATCACACGGGTGTTCCAGTGCAGACTTAGGGCATCCAATTTAAATGAGGCTTTCTTCCCTCCAGATGGCGTGAAATATTGGGCTTCGCTTACTGGAGCTGCTTCCTCAGTTGATTTGAAAAAGAAATTGAGTCCAGAGGCACATGGTTTACTTAAACCTGCTTCGGTGGGTGGGCCCCCCGGCCTCTGCAGCCGCCCGGGTGTTTCTTCAGGTCCCACGGGATTGGAGCCGAGGCTTCATTGCCTAATGTGCCGCCTCTTTCTCTGCTCCATTACTTCTAAAAATTGATAATTAATCTCTTTTCGGAAACTCCTTTTAAAACAACAAAGCGGAGAAGCTTGCAGACTGGCCTGTCTTTGCTGAATAAGTGGACGTTCACTGATGCAGACGAGGCTAAAGCGAAGGAGGACTCTCCGTGGGACCCTCCGACCACTGCCCAGGCCTTCGCCAACAAACAAAACTTGGGAGAGAGGTTTTGTTTTTCACATTGCAGGTTATTCCCGGAGATTTACCCTCTATTCTCAATGGAACCCTCCCCTTTTAAAAAAAATATGATTTTAGAAAAATAATGATATAGTAATAGTCTCTGTCCAGGTAGGTACCATTCTTCCTCTGGAGACTAGCACTTCTCTGCTCAGAGAGAGAGACGGAGACAGAGAGAAACACAGAGGAGAAGGGGAGGGAGGAGATGGGGGAAAGGAAGGGGAGGAGAAGGGAAGTCAGAGGGAGAGAGGGAGAGAGAAAGAGAGAAAGAGAGAGAGGGAGGGAGATGGGGGAGAGAAAAACAGAAAGAGAGAATCTCAGCTCAGCGTGAACTGCCTATCCCAGAGCCTGCATATTCTAGGCAAGAGAAAACGCAGTCTCAGGGGAGCTACATGACTTCCAGCTCTGTTCAAGTCTTGGTTTCTGGGACCCCAGTTGGCTTCCACAGTTGAGCCTCCATTCTCTTTGGGTGATCTTCTCGTCTCCCTTCCTGGGGTCACTAGATGTGACTTCTCCTTCTTGTAGTGACAATTCATTTAAGCTTCTTCTTATGGCAATGACTTCTTAACCTGGGGGCTATGAGCTAGTTTTTCCTTTAAATTTTAATAACTATTTAACAGTTGGTTTCCTTTGAAATCCTATGTATTTATTTTATGAATTTAAAAACATCTGAGAAAGCTTTTATTCTGAAAAGGGATGGGGAGACCTCACCAAACTGCTGGAGGAAGGAGGGAGGGATCCAGGACACAGGAACAGTCTCAATGGTCTCTCGGGGTCTGTGATTCTTTTGGAGTAATTTTTGACTCTGGCTGTCCCACCTAGTGGATCACTCGGGAGAGGCGGCTTCTGTGGTTTCTGTGGCAGCTGTACAAATTTAAATGACCAGTATTTATCATTGATTCTCCTCCAGGCCAATTAATCCCTCTTTTCCATTGGGTCATGGGATATTTTGAGATCACCCAGACCTGATGATGCAGGTGAGGAAACTGAAGCGCTTAAAAGGGGAGAAAAGGCTTAGTCCTGGTCACCTTGGAAGTAAAGAGGAGGGTTGACTCCTCAAGTCCAAGACTTTGTGGGGCCTTCCCAAATGTCTTTTATTTATTTATTTTTTTTGTGATCCAGTGGACAGAAGGATGGATTTGTTGTTTAAGGGCTTTGTACTTACTAGATGTGTGTGTGCCGAAATGGCTCTACCTTCAGTTTTCTGGGTTTCACTCCCCTCTTCTATAATAATAGCTTGTGTTTTTTCTTGCAGTTGAGTCATTCAGTTGTGTCAGACTTCGTGGACTATTGCACGTCAGGACCTTCTGTTGTCTATTATCTCCCAAAGTCTGCCCAAGCTCATGTTCGTTGTTTCCATGGTACTATCTACCCATCTCATCATCTGCTGGCCCCTTTTGCTTTTGCCTTCAGTTTTTCCCAACATCAGGCTCTTTTCCTGGAACCCATCTTCTTATTATGTGGCCAAAGTGCTTACATTGCAGCTTCAGCATTTGACCTTCTAGTGCATAGATTGAATTAATTTCTTTTCTAAAAATTAAATTAAATTTTTTATCATTATATTTATACTTTTATTCTTAGGGTTAACTATTTTATTTATTTGGTTTTTTTAAATAAAGCTTTTTATTTTTCAATTTTTCAACCTTGACCCTTGCATAGCCTTGCCTTTCAGATTTTCTCCTCCTTCCCCCACCCCCTCCCATAAATGGCAAGCAATCAAATATATGTTATACATCTTAAAATATATATATTAAATCCAATATGTATAAACATATTTATACAATTCTCTTGCTGCACAAGAGAAATCAGATTAAAAAAAGAAATTAAATGAGTAAGAAAACAAAATGCAAGCGAACAACATTAAAAAGAATGAGAATACTATGTTGTGGTCCACACTCGGGTCCCACGGTCCTCTCTCTGGATGTAGAAGGTGCTCTTCATCACAAGATCATTGGAACTGGCATCAGTCATCTCATTGTTGAAGAAAGCCACGTCTGTCAGAATTGATCTTTGTGTAATCTTGTTGCTGTGTCCAATGATCTCCTGGTTCTGCTCACTTCCCTTAGCATCAGTTCCTGTCAGTCTCTCCAGGCCTTTCTGAAATCGTCCTGCTGGTCGTTTCTTACAGAACAATAATATTCTATAACATTCATATACTACAACTTATTCAGCCATTCTCCAACTGATGGACATCCCCTCAGTTTCCAGTTTCTTGCCACTACAGAAAGGGCTGCCACAAACATTTTGGCACATACAGGTCCCTTTCCCTCCTTTAAGATCTCTTTGGGATACAGGCCCAGGAGAGACACTGCTGGGTCAGAGGGGATGCACAGTTTGGTAACTTTTTGAGCATAGTTCCAAATTGTTTTCCACAATGGTTGGATCCGTTCACAACTCCATCAACAATGCATTAGTGTCCCAGTTTTCCCACATCCCCTTTATATTTATCATCATCTTTTCCTTCATCTTAGCCAATCTGTCAGGTGTGTGATGGTATCTCAGAGTTGTCTTTGCATTTCTCTGCTCAGTAGTGATTTAGAGCATCTTCTCATATGAAGAGAAATGGTTTTAATTTCTTCATCTGAAAATTCTGTTCATATCCTTTTCATGAATTAATTTCTTTCATGTATTGGCTGATTTGACCCACTTACTGTCCAAGCGTCTGTGAGAAGTCTTCTCCAGCCCCACGGAGCAAAAGCTCCCATTCTGCTCTGATTTTCTTGATCAGAATCCTCTATAAAAATTCCTGGGTAAGGCCTGAACCAGAAGAAGATAAAATTGGGAAATATTTTGCCAAATAAGTAAAAACAAAATTTAAAATTCTTATTTAGATTTTCATCTTTCTCTCTCTCTCCTTTTCGTTCTTTTTTGTCCAGGATTTTTTCCTCCTCCTTTGTCATCTCTAAATGGTGAGAGGGGAGTCCTGTTGGAAGGTGTGCATCTCGGAACATTTTGTGGGAAGGGAGCCGTTAGGAGGCTGATGCATCTTCTGGAGTCAGTTTGTTGGTGCCAGATGAGTGCGTTAGGGTTCACAAAATGTGGGAAAAATCCCAGGTGGGATGAGGGCCTGTCTGCTCCTCCCAGCTGTCCTGCTAGCAACGGGTCAGGGCCAGTGGGAGCTGGAGACCCAGGAAAGGCAGCCCCATGTTAATGACCTGGCTGTGAAGCTCATGGAGACGGGAGAAACATAGGAACAGGATTTGGGAGCTGGAAGGAACCTTTGTGATGGGCATAGAGATGGAAAGTGTCAAAGGTGGGATTTGATTCCAGGTTGTGGGACTGGTTCATATTAAGGGGCTGGGGGAGGGAGGGGAATCTACATATTGACATGAACCAAGGGCCTTGAAGGCAGGGACTGGTTCTGTATTCAAATCCCACGAGGTATCTAGTACCTTGAATTGATTAAAATGGGACTCATGATGATGGAAGTTGTCTCCATGAATCATCTCCAGACGATTAGCCTTGCCATAATGTGCTTAATAAATGCTTGTCAGAGTAGTGTGAGAACCAGCCTGGGCAGGTTGGGACAGACAGGGTGCAGAAGTCAGTGGGCAGGAGGACCACATGTGGAAGGGTTTCAGTCTGCATGGGGGCAATTCGCTTCTGTTAGAGTCAGGAATCTAACAAAATAGCAAAGTAAAATGCGAGGAGGATTGAGGAGGGGGAGAGAGGACTTCTAGCTTGGGAGAACAGGGAAGGCTTCTTGGAGGAGGAGGCCCCTAAACTGGGCCTTGAAGGCGAGGAAGTGGTCGCAGTTTTGATTCTCCTGATAGTTGGCTGAGAGGCAGAGGGCGTCGCACAGTCAGCTCTGTCTGTGTTTTAGGAAAGCCATGTGGGTGGAGGATGGGTTGAACTGACTCTGAGTAGGGAGACAAATTGGGAGATCACTGCTCAGGCAAGAGGTATCATGGGCCCCTGTGAGTGGAGAGAAGGGCACAGAGATGCTAGAGACACTGGAGATGGGTCACTTGGTCAAGGACTGTCAGTCCCATTTTGTTATTGTTCAGCCATATCTGACTCAGTGACTCCATTTGTTGGTTTCTTGGCAAAACACTAGAGTGGATTTGTTGCCATTTCCTTCTGCTCATTTTATAATTGAGGAAACTGAGGCAAACGGGTTTAAGTGACTTGCCCAGGATCACACAGCTAGTAAAGGTTCGAGGCTGGGTTTGAACTCATGAAGATAAGTCTTGATGCCCCCAGGTCCAGCTCTCTGCACTGTGGCACCTCTAGCTGCCCTTCAAGGATGTGACCACATGCTCTGTCTAATGTCCCATTGACTGGTCTTGCCTCTGGATGCAAATCCCCTGCATCTTCCAGTGGGCAGGAGATCCACTATCAGGAGGTGTCTTGAATGATCCCTACTAGTATATTAACCTTTCATTTTCAATTCTGTTCCTTTTGGGGAAAAAATCCGTTTTATTTCAGGGAGAAAGGGGATGAAGCAGGCCCTGCCTTGGTCAGTGTCTCTTGGTCAAGTCCAGTCACCAAGCATTTATTAAGCTCCCACAGGTGCTGCACTAACGGACTGTACCTGCCCTCCAGGAGCTCCCAGACTAACTGGGAAGACGGGATGATCCATCTATGAACGGGAGAAACGGGACAAATTGTAGGTCATTCGGAGGGACCCACCTATGACCAGGCTGAGAGGAGAAGGTCCTTGTCACATAGAAACGGCCTCGGAGGCAGGATTGGGAGCTTAGCAAATCCAGGTCCCACGTGTCGCCCTCTGCACTTAGTTGTGCCCCAGTGCCCAAGTTTAGGCATTGGGCAATCGGATCACTGAATCTGCAAGCGTTTGTTAAAAGCCTGGCTCCCGTGCTAGACTCTGGGGTTACAGTTCCCATAGTGAAACAATCCCTGAATAAGAAGGTGACAGTCTAACAGGACAGTTCCTATACAAGTGAGGTCCCAAAAGTCTTAGTGCTGGTGCTGTAAGCTTTCCACAAAGGTTATTGCACTTGGTCTTTTGGGACATCTGTAGGTATGTAATGAATTTGGTTTTTAAAATTTGTTTTTAAGGTGCAGTAGGAAAAGCCCAAACGTAAACACTTTAGTGTTTAATTATAGAATCTCCATGATGTCAAGGATAGAAACCGGGCAGATAAGCAAAGGCACAGGTCACTTTCTTGAGGGTCGGAGACTCTTTTTGGTAGGTGGAGAGGAAACGTGACCTTTGTATGTCCCAGTGCTCCGAACATGGCAGATATTTAATAAGTGCTTGTGGATTGATTCCTGTCCCTTCCTGGCCCCAAAACCTGAACACCGTGAACTGTGAAGACCTTCCTTTTATGATAGTGAGAAGGCCTAAGGTTAGATTTAATAAGCCAGTTTATAATGGGAAATCATTATGTATGCCCATATTCTGGATACTTAAATTGAGTTTGGCTCTTCCCTGATTCTTACTGAAAAATATCAGGGTTAAATTAATCCCTTTGTGCCATCTGTTGAATAATGGATGTTTGAGTGAGCAGAGAGTGCGTATGAGGTCAGTGTCTGCTTTTGGGGGCAGAGGTAGGGGCCTTAATTGCCCAGTCTGAGCAGGGAGGATTGGGGGCATCCAAGGAGGGGGCCAGGAGGTGGCTGGGGCTTGCAGGAACCTCCAGGGAATTTGGACCTGTGGGCTTAGAAGGGCCGGCCTGGAGCAGTCTAACGAGCCTGGAACGCTGGTGTCTCCTCCCGGTTCCCTGACCGGCCGGCCCAGGCTGTAGTTGGTGATTCGACGACCTTGACTCGCTTCTTTGTTATTAGGAGCATATTTCAGGGGTCCTCATTGGGTACTCCCCTGGCCCCGGTTGTTTTTCTTTCCCCTACAGAGAATGGGTGATTCCCCTCAGTCAGTTGTGGGCTCCGTTTTGAGGTCGCCGCCAGAATGGCTGCTTCTTTGCAGAAAGCATTTCCCCCGGCTGTCACTCTCTGACGTGAAGTACAGGTCAGGGTGGAAATGGCCACTTAGGGGATCCGGCAACAGCCGGCACTTAATCAATAGGACTGGCTGCAGGGCCAGAGGGATGCACTGACCACCTTTCAGCTTTATTTCCAAGAAGAATTGGACTGCTTGTCCCCGCTTGAGAGCAAACTGGAGGGCGTTTGAGACTCGTGTGGTCTGGATCCCATTGGCAGAATTCAGAGGCCTGGGGACATTTTCTCCAAATAACGTTTTTAAGTGTATTAAAATAAAATACACAAAGGGAACTAGTGATACTAATAGTCTTAGACAGGAAGGCTGCAATCAGGTGGTGTTGGAACAGTAAGGGGTGCAAGCCATATTTTGAGATAGCTGTAACAACCATGACAGGATAGAAAACCATGAGCGTTTCTGTGGGTGACGAGGTCAGAGCTGTTACAATAACACATTGGGTTGGGGTTTGTTGCCAATGTTTATTATCTAATGAAATGTCAGATTTCAGTTGGTGGTTAGCAAAATTAAGCCATCTTATCTTTTTTTTTCCTACCCCCTGACGTCTACCACAGACCTCTGGATTAAGAACCCCAGTGGGTTCTTTGTAGGCTTTGCAGCGGGGGAATGGAGGGTGGGCTTGGAGGCAGGAAGCTTTTGAGTTCAAAATCTGCCTTGGGGACTTGGAATAGTTTCCTTGGGTCTAGCTAAGTCAGAAACACCTGTGTTGCTGGCAAGTTCTCTAATCAGAGCTTTTGTGGTTCTTTTAGAATTCCTTTATATATAGATACTATATATGTGTGTATATGTATAAATCTGTATATAAATATATACACATTTACATGCATATATATGTGTGTAATTATACACACACACACACACACACACACACACACACACATTCTCAGAGGGTGTATATGGGTGTTTAAAGAGCATCAGTCCCTGCGAAGTGAGGACTTGCCAAGCCCCCTCCAGGGCTGCTTGTTCACCTTTGCTGTCCACTTGGCACTTGGCTCTTGCCCGCGGCACTAAGAAGCTGCAGCAGCGGCCGCCTCCTGGTGGACCCGGGTTGGGGGCAGCTGATGGGCAGAAAGACCATTGGTGAGTGGGGGTGTCTATTCCAAGCATGTGAAGCCTTCCCCGGACAGCACGAACAGTCTGACTGGTCGGGAGGTCGGCCGAAGCAGGATCGCGGGGCTCTTAGAGCTGATCAGGCGTCCAAGACAGCGAGTTGTGCGCCGCATCCGGGCCGTCACGGTCACTCTGGCTTTCAGGGACTGAGGAGGGAATGAGAGCAACTCCCTGAAATTGTGGACAAGCTAACACAGCCCCCCATGATCTCAGTGCTTCTCTTTGACTGTTGGTCTCTGTGTGTTTTGTCCCATTTTTATCCAGGACATGGGACAGATGCTTGGATCACCGATTTATGACAATGTCAAAAGAACTTGTTGGTTCCATCAAAGCGTTGCCACGTTTCCTAGCTTAGTCTTTTGGGATATTCTGCTCTTGGGAGTGTCTTGTCGCTCAGCTCTAGTAACTTTTGGCCGGAGTTCACTTACTTAAAGGCCGTTTGCATTTCCTCCTTTAATAGCCAGCCTAAGGGCTGAGTTCACGGTGGCAGTCCCCTCACTTTCCGATATAGGTTAAATATGTGCAGTTTTTTATTTTTTTTAAATAATAGCTTTTATTTTCAAAATACCTGCAAAGATAGTTTTCAAGATTCACCCTTGCAAAAACTTGTGTTCCAGATTTTTATCTCTCCCTTCCCCCACTCCCTTCCCTAAACAGCAAGTAGTCTAATATATGTTAAACATATTCAATTCTTCTATATGTATTTTCATACTTATGCTGCATAAAAATCAGATCAAAAAGGGGAAAAATGAGGAAAAAAAGCAAGCAAAGAACAACAAAAAGAGTGAAAATACTATGTTGTGGCCCACACTCAGTTCCCACAGTCTCTCTGGTTGGAGATGGCTCTCTCTATCATAAGATGATTGGAACTGGTTTGAATCATTTCATTATTGAAGAGAGCCATGTCCATCAGAATTGATCATTGTATAATCTTCTTGTTGCCATGTATAATCATCTCCTGGTTCTGCTCACTTTACTCAGCATCAGTTCCTTCAAGTCTCTCCGCTCTCTCTGAAATCAACCTCCTGATCATTTCTTATAGAACAATAATATTCCGTAACATTCATGTACCACAACTTATTCAGCCATTCCCCAGTTGATGGGCATCCATTCAGTCTTCAGTTCCTTGCCACTACAAAAAGGGCTGCTACAAATATTTTTGCACATGTGGGTCCTTTCCCCTTTTTTATGATCTCTTTAGGATATAAGCCCAGTCAAAGGGTATGCAGAGTTTGATAGCCCTTTGGGCATAGTTCCAAACTGCTCTTCAGAATGGTTGGATCAATCCACAACTCCACCAACAATGTATTAGCGTCCCAGTTTTCCTGCATCCCCTCCAACATTCATCTTTCTTTTGCTGTCATCTTAGCCAATCTGAGAGGTGTCAACACCCATTTTTAATAAGATTTTCAGTTTCAATTTCCCCCCTTTCTTCAGCTTCTCCCCCTTCCCCAGGATGGCAAGCAATCTGATATTGGTTATACACATGCAATCATATAAAACATACTTCTACATTAGTCATGTTGTGAAATAAGAAAAACAAAAGGGAAAAGCTGTAGCAGACAAACAATAAAGATGAAAATTGTGTGCTTCAGTTTGCATTCAGACTCCATGCTGGGTCAAAGGGTATACACAGTTTGATTGCCTTTTGGGTACAGCTGAAAATTGCTCTCCAGAATGGTTGGATCAGTTCACAACTCTGCCAATGGTGCTTTAGTATTCCAAATTCCCTTCTATTTTCTCCAATATTCATCATTTCCCTTTTCTGTTATAACCATTCTGATATCATCCCCTCACTTTCGCAGATGAGACCAAGTCCCAGCACGCTGATGGGACTGCCCGAGGTCACCCAGTTGCTAAATGGCAAAGGTGGGATCTGAACTTGGTTCTGCTGATTTTGCATCCCAGATTCTTGTGGGTTTTCTGTTTGTTTTGCCAATGGAGTCTTTGTTACTTCAGTGACGGTGGAGGAAGTTTGCTAGAAAGGACGCTGTGCTGTGGTTAATGTAGCTTGTTAACCACATATCTAACAAAGGCTAGTCAATGATAACTTGCCTTTTTCCCCCTTTGTTCTGCTCGTGCCATTTGGTAGCATTTGACATTCTCCTGGAGGGAAAGTTGGAAAGAAACCTGAGGTATTTTATTTTTCTGTATAATTATGTGAATGAGACCCTTTCTTCCTCTCTCCCTCTAGGCTGCATGAGTCTCGAGCACCCCAACAGGGCACAGTGGGGAGCTGATTGACTCTGGGGATCGAGGGTAGCTGGGGATAGAGGCAGCCTAGTCATTACAGCCTGAAATAGAGGGCTGTGCTTCTGGATGGAGGGAGCGAGGGTTTGCCCAGGTCCTATCGGCAATGTCCTGGCAAATCCCAGGTGCTTCTGTGAAGGCCTCCTGGAAGGCGGGCGTTGTAGGGTGTCAGAATGAATCCATTACCTGGTTTTTACTACCCTGGGTTGGGGCTAACAAGCACTTATTGTGTGCTTTCTCCAGGTTTAACACATCTTTGTTGCTTTCATGTTTGGGCACTGAGAGAAAATAATAACAGGGATGTCAGAAAGGCTCCAGACCCCCTACCCTCGGGGACTTGTGCTTACAGACTATTTTCCATTTGTAGAATGAAATTTGCGCTCACCGTGTCTTTTGTGAAACCCCTGGGAGAGCCCTGATTTCTCACTTTTTGTGAAAACTTGATTGCGAGTTAATCGTTAATTTGCTTTTCTGTGTTGCTGGGGCTGTTGGGGGGTGGCTTAGAAATACTCCCTTTTCTTGGGAGAAAACAATAACGCCCTTGTGGTCTCTCCCAACAGGTACTTCATGCTGGATTTTGAGTCTGGGGTTCTGCAGTATTTTGTGAATGAACAAAGTAAGAGCCAGAAGCCTCGAGGAACGCTGTCTTTAGCCGGAGCCATAGTGTCCCTGAGTGACGAAGCCCCCCACATGTTGGTAGTGTACTCTGCGAATGGAGAGGTGTATAAATTGAGAGGTACGCTCACTGTCTCACTCGCACTTTCAGTGCTGACCTGGAGGAGCCATTGTGGTGCCCTTGCCCTCCTCCCCGTACCTACCTTGGGTGGGTCCTCTGTTTGAGTCTTGTGTTACCCACCTATCGGGGTGAAGAAACGAGAAGGATGGGGAGAGGTGCTTTGGATCCCCCCAAAGTGGGAGGTCCCTTCTCCTACTCTGATAACAACATTGTGAAAACGGGGAAAGACTTGGGAAAGCTGATCCAAGGCAGTGACTGAGGAGGAAGCATGTCCCACCGCTAAGCTAGCCTGGACACAGCAGAGGCGGGTGCTTGTGGACATTGGCAATGTGGGCATTTGTTTTATTTGACCACGTATATTTGCTGCAGAGGTTTTGTTTTTCTTTCCAATGGGGGCAGAGAGGCACGAGGGAGGAAAAGTAAATATCTTATAAATGGGGAGGAAATAGATGAAAAAGAGAAGGGCTTTCCTTCTTAAAAAGTGATTCCAAAGCTACCTTTTTCTACAATTTTATTTGTGGCCAGCTGTGATTCTTCTGGGTTCTTTCATTTTTGAAGAATACTCATTTCTCTTTAGATCTGGGCTTCGCAGCCTAGAGTTAATGGAACCTCCAGGGTCCTAGAGATAGATTTCTGTGGATTTGTGAATTTTGACGGAAGGAGGGGAGGAATAGTATATTTGTCTATCTATCTATCTGTCTGTCTATCTATCTATTTTTTTAAACCATCTTCTAACTTCTAACTAAAATTTAGCATTTCATTTTAATTAGGAACCTGAAAAACTCATTATCCTAGAAAGGAAGGAAGGGAAAGAGGGAATATTATTATTAGTATTGAATGCCCACTCCTGGGCCGGAACCCTCTTTAGGAACCCCTAATTTGATTCTTACAACCTTGTAAGGTAGATGCTGTTAGTGCCCCCCGTTTCCAGTTGAAGAAACTGAGGCAAAGAGTGACTTGTCCAGGATCACATGGCTAGTGTCCTCCCGGGAGGTGGGAGTAGGATTGGCCCCTCCTGTGCACACACATCCCATTGGCAGGGCGGGGTGGCCATTTCGCCACTGCCCTCATCGGTGTGTTTAGCTGCTGTTGTTTGGGGCATTTGCAGAACAGGGACCTCAGAGGCTGTGGAGTCCATCCTGTTTCCTCCTCTGGGAACTTACAGCCTGTTCTCTGGACTGAGTTGCTTCTGCTTTCCCTGGGTATGGTGGCTGGTCTTGGGTGTGAAAGGTATCTGGAATTATCCCAGGGCCAAGTCACGGATGCTCAACAGATGGTTCTTAGGGCATAGTTTCCAGATGATCTTCTGAGAATTTCCGATCATTTGGTAATCCTGCCACCTCTGAGCACAAAATGGGCAAGATGATATAAGAATTCCCGGACATCTTCTAGATATTAATAATGTCAATGGTAATAGTTCTTGTTCCTAGGATGTTCTAAATTCTCCAAGACACATACTATATATTGACTCCTTTGAATATTCGTTAATGTGAAGGATCTGGACTTCTTGGGGTCAAATCCTATCTTTCCTGTTTATTAGCTGTATAATTTGGGGCAAGTCACTTTTTTTACTGAGAAGATGAGAAGATTGAATATAATAAGGTCTTTCATCAATAGGGGGAACGTCCTCTAGACTCCCTAATATCTTGAACTAAATCTCTGTTCCCATGACCTCAAATGTTCCTTCTGGTTATGTTCCTATGACCCCTAATTCTGGCTCTAAATCTTAGGTCTTGTTTAATTATAATATTAATAATATTTATACACATCGTTTTGGATAACAACAGTTCAGATGGATTTCACTTGGCCTTTGCTATTAACCGTTGACCTGAAGGTAATATCTCCTGACGTGATCTACAGTGTACCCGCTTTAGGTACAGGATGTTTCCGAGTCCACATATTTATGGGCTGCAGGAGAGCCTGCCAGTGGGCAAAAATCCCCACGAGAAACCTGTCATCAGTTTGAACTTCTAATGGCCTTTTGGAGTCATTTTGGAGTCTCTGAGGTTTTCTTCTTTACCTTATCCCTTCTCATCTTAATAAACACCCCAAAGAATACATATTAAAATGGTAATTCAACCATAAGCTTATTTTGAAATGTTAATAATCTCACTGTACAGTTTGTGTTAGATAACAAAAGGCCCTACAAAGCAGGGCTTTAAAACCTCTATTAGCCACATGTGGCAAAGAAACATTTTAAAATAAGTGCTTTTTTTTTTTTTTTTTTTTGGTCTCCCTTGCATTTTTAAAGGAGCAAAAATGACTCTTGGAAGGTGAGAAAAAAAAGGTCATTTTTTTCTCTCTTCTATGTGAGATATTTCAGGAAGCATTTTTTGTATTTCATTTGGGAATTGAATAGCTTGATGGGTTGGGGTATTGATACCAGGTTGTTTTGTTGATGTTTTTGATGGCGAGCCTCTGGGCTCCTTGCCAACCGTGTCTGTCCCTGTCCCTCTTTCAGCCGCTGATGCTAAAGAAAAGCAGTGTTGGGTGACTCAGCTCCAGAATTGTGCCAAGTACCACATGGAAGCTCATCCCAAGGTAGGTGTCTGTGGCAAGGTAAAGGGAGTTATTCACAGGGTTAAAAAGAGAGCAGAGGGCCTGCCTGCATAAGCTGAGAGTGGGGTTATCCCTTCCCAACCTGCAGTCCCTCCAGACGACTTTGTGTATGGAGGCACCACATCCGCAGAGATTTAAGGAGAGAGCCTATATTTTCCATGGCGGGAGGCAGGCCCAGCCTAGGGAGCCAGAACTCCTTCAGGATGCTGGGATGCAGGCAGCCTCTGGGGACCGAACTGCCAATTTCCCAGGTTGTCAGTTTCCGGAAGTGTTAATTACCCTGGGAGGGGGACGGCCTCCCCACTGTGGTGAGCGAGTCAGGGATTTATGGGCCAGAGCAGACGTCTAGTCCTGGGGCTTTAAGTACCACCTATTCCACAGGTGTTGATTACACCCTTGCAGGTGATGTTTACATTTGAAATCTCTCTTCCTTTTTTTTAAATGCTGCTGTCTTTTTGATTTAGAGACCTGGGCTAGCCACATGACTGTGTTCCCAAGTTTGTGCTGAAAGGCAGTCTGTGCCTCACTTTGAAACAGTGTTAATGGTTGAGAAGTGGAAGTCAGTTATGGGATCTCTGTGTACCTGTTGGAAGACTCGAGGTCAGAGGATGGGTTAATGAGCTCTGGGTCAGTTCCCAGGAGGCTGCAGGTTCAAAGCTGGATCCATTAGACGCCGGGTGATGGATTTGATAACCAGGCAGGGCCGGTTTCTGTTCTTTCTTTGCTTTGAGGACAGAGTGTCCCCTGTGGAAAGGTCACTCCCCACTCCAGCTGGTTCCCTGTTTTTCCCTTTCTCTTTTCTCCTGCCAAGGGCCATGCAAAACCATTACTCAGGGCTGTTCCCTCGCCGGGGCAGTTTACTTCTGAACACAGTACTACACTTGACCTTCTTCATGGGAAGTCTGGCGATTTTTGCTTCTTGCCTCTGAGGGTTTTGGGTTTTGTTTTGGTCTGTCTGAGCAATTTTATTTATTTGGAAATTGATGGGAGAATCAGAGATCTGCTGCTGCTTGTGAAGTACTTCTTCCTCTTCCCCTTTTCCGGCCTCTCCCTCTTCTACCTCCTCCTTCCACATTCAGATTTAAAAGTTGCATTAGTAGGATTGACAGCTGGTTCGATGTAAGAGATAAGGGAAAGGTAGAAAACGAATGCTTCCTGTTTGGGTTACTGGGAAGATGGCAGCCCTGTCATTGTCACTAAGGAAGTTGGGAGGGGGACAGTGGTGGTAGTGGAGGTTTTAATGTGCAAATAGCTCACTTTTACATGTATTGAGTTAGAGATCTAAATGGAGAGTTTCTATTGGGAGCTAGAGATTGGAAATTCGAAGTCATGGGAAATATGGGGGATTGGATATGGAGTCTCAATTGGCCACATTGGCCTAGAGGTGATAATTGAAGCTGTGAAGGTGGGTAGGGGTAGAAGGAAATAGAAGGGTAGGGGGATGGAGGAGAGAGGGAGAAGGAAGTGCCGGGAGAGGAGAGACAGACATACTTGAGAACAAAACTTTAAGAACAACAACTAGGGAAGAAGCTTTGATGAAGAAGAAGGACTTGACAGGTAAAAGGAGGTCAGGAAAAGAATGCAATTGTTATGAAGAGAATTTTCAATAGCATTGAATGTTGCAAAAATGGAAGATGTTGAGATTCTTAGTGACCCTGGAGGTCATTCTCAGCATATTGAAGGAGTGGGGAGCCACATTTGCGAGACACAGTAAGTTTGAAGCATCAGGCTACAAATGGCTCTTTTTATTTATTTATTTATTTATTAATTATAGTAACTTTTTATTGACAGAATCCATGCTAGGGCAATTTTTTACAACATTATCCCTTGCACTCACTTCTGTTCCGATTTTTCCCTCCCACCCTCCACCCCCTCCCCTAGATGGCAAGCAGTCCTATACATGTTAAATAAATTACAGTATATCCTAGATACAATATATGTGTGCAGATCCAAACAGTTTTCTTGTTGCACAGGGAGAATTGGATTCAGAAGTTAAAAATAACCCGGGAAGAAAAACAAAAATGCAAACAGTTTACATTCATTTATTTCCCAGTGTTTTTTCTTTGGGTGTAGCTGCTTCTGTCCATCCTTGATCAATTGAAACTGAATTAGGTCTCTTTCTCAAAGAAATCCACTTCCATCAGATTACATGTTCAAACAGTATCATTGTTGAAGTGTATAATGATCTCTTGGTTCTGCTCATTTCACTTAGCATCAGTTCATGTAATTCTCTCCAAGCCTCTCTGTATTCATCCTGCTGGTCATTTCTTACAGAACAATAATATTCCATAACATTCATATACCACAATTTACCCAACCATTCTCCTATTGATGGGCATCCACTCAGTTTCTGGCTTCTAGCCACTACAAAGAGGGCTGCCACAAACATTTTGGCACATACTGGCCCCTTTCCCTTCTTTAGTATCTCCTTGGGGTATAAGCCCAGTAGAAACACTGCTGGATCAAAGGGTATACACAGTTTGATAACTTTTTGGGCATAACTCCAGATTGCTCTCCAGAATGATTGGATTTGTTCACAACTCCACCAACAATGTATCAGTGTCCTAGTTTTCCCACATCCCCTCCAACAATCATCATTATTTTTTCCTGTCATCTTAGCCAATCTGACAGGTGTGTAGTGGTATCTCAGAGTTGTCTTAATTTGCATTTCTCTGATTAATAATGATTTGGAACACTCTTTCATATGAGTGGTAATAATTTCAATTTCATCGTCTGAAAATTGTCTGTTCATATCCTTTGACCATACAAATGGCTCTTCTAATGATTGGAAGATTTAGGGTGATCTGAAAGCAATCAGATTCGACTTATTTTTAAAAGCCAATTAGAAATGCATCCAAGTTGCTTCTGATTGAAGTACTTGCTGACCATTCAGGGCTTTAGAACTTTGCTTTAATCAAGTAAACGAGCATTTATTAAGCACTTACTACATACCAGGCACTGCTAAGCATTTGGGAAATTAAAAAAAAAAGACATGAACATGTTGCCTATTCTGAAAGTGCCCATAGTCCAATGGAGGGAGGCAAACAATTATGTATCAGCAAGTTCTAGATAAGATAGATGGGAAGTAATCTCAGAGAGAAGGCACCAGCACAAGAAGGATAGGAAAGGGTTTTTGCAGAATGTTGTTCGTTCAGACTCAGAAGAATCCTTGGGTGAAGATGTAATCAGAGCCCTGTGTGTCTGGAGGGCTATCAGGGGAATGCTGAATAACAGAACTTCAGGGTTTGCAAAATACATTTGTTACCTCTTCTCTGGAGAGGTAGCACAAATAAAGAGGTAGGGGTTTGATACTGGACTGGGAATCAGGAAAGCCTCTTCACATTCTGCTTCAGAAACTTTCTAGTTATGCTACCCTGGCAAATCGTTTAATGTTCTTGTGCCTCCTTTTCCACAGTGAGAGATGGAGACAGACACACACACACACAGAGACAGAGAGAGCGACTGTGTGTGAGAGAGAATGTGTGTGTGTGTGTGTGTGTGTGTGTGTGTGAGAGAGAGAGAGAGAGACAGACAGAGTGAGAGAGAGAGAAAGTGAGTGTGTGTGTGTGTGTGTGTCCATCTGTCTGTGTCTGACAAGCCAACATGGAGTTGAATTGGACTTAATATTGTCTAAAGTTCCATCCAGCTCCCAGTCTGTGATCCTATACTAAAGGCCTTACCCCCATTTCCTCGGAAAACTTGAGACTTGCACACCTAAGTATTGGTGATGAAATTCTAACTCAGCTTTTTCCAGGAGGGCTCAGCCTGTGACACCTTTTTTGGGGAGGGGACATCTGTATCTCGTTTGTAACGGCCATTTGCTTGTAGTCTCCTCCATTAGGCCGGGAGCTCCTTGAGGGCTGGGACTGTCCTTTGCCTTTGTTTGTGTGCCCAGGGCTTTGCCTGGCTTCCTACACGTATTAAGCCTTCCCAGCTTAATAGCTGGGTGTTAGCAGAAGGGATGGCAGCGTACAGCTGGGAAGTTATCAGGCACCTGAAGGAATTGTTGTAGAGAAGGGAATGTGACGGACCATGGGTTGGGACTCTTGGATTACAGACAGTGCCATCCTTAGATGAGAAGTAATATTGCTAAAGGGCTCATTGTCATTGTCCCTAAGTCAGGTGGTTCTAGATGAAGGTTTTCTTGGTGGATTACTGGCAGTGTGGCTCTAGTGTGGAGTCCAGTGGATTAGTGCGAGACTTGACTTAGATGTAAATCTTAATTCTAATGGGAATAAATGGAAGCTCCTGACTCTTAGCCAACGAATACAGGTCTTCTTGCTAGAATAGCTACATCCTAATCATTTTCTCCTTTAAATAAAGAGCAGCACCTGCCATTTTCCTTGCCCTACTTGAACACTTCCATATGCTTGATGAACTCATTGGTACCTCAAACAAGTTCATGTGGTAACAGGAAAAGACACTTGGGTTTGATGTGATTTCTTGGGTTCATACAACTAGTTTACGACATTTAATACCAGAACTGAGATTTTCTCAATGTTTGTTATTTAAGTTCTTTTAGAAATTATTTCCCCCTTTTTCTCCACATTGCTGTAACTGTTCAGATCTTTGTTCCCCCGCCCTTCAACCCCCCCAGCAGAACCTTTCCTTATAACAAGATATGTGCCTGGTATTAGTGTGTCAGGGTCAAAGGGTATGACATGAAACCGTTTAATGATGTACTTAATTCCAAATTGTTTTCCATGGTGATCGGGTCAATTTGGGGCTCCACTAACAGTGCACTAATGTCCCTGTCTTCCCAATCTTCTCCAACATTTAGCGCTTAAATTTTTTGTCACCATTGCCAGGATGATTTGTGTGTGGTGAAATCTCAGAGTTTTAATTTGCATATTTCATCTTCTAATAATTTGGTGAACTTTCAAATGGCTGTTGATGGTATACATTTCTTCTTTTTTGAAAATTGAACGTTCTTTCCCACAGGACACCAGAATCCTTCCTAAAATTATGTTTTATATGAGGGCACGTGTATAATCTGTTTCAAATTTCTATTGTCTCATGAAGAGCACAGGGGAGAGAGAAAATTTGGAACCAAAATTTTTAAAAAAGAAGAATCATTAAATGTTTTTACCTGCAATTTGGGGGAAAAACTATTTAAAAAATAATTCCCAAAGATAATATTTTCAGCTAGCTAAAGTTACGAAAGTTACGGTTATTTGATAGAGGAGAAAGAAGGATGTAGAACAATATGCATTATTCTATTTGTTCATTGATTTAATACATCAGTGGATCTTTTCTGATAGCCTGTTAGATTAATTGAGAAACGTTTGTGATGTGTTAGAGGTAGAACCTGTTTTAATTCGGCAGACTGAAGCGTTGGATCAATCTTATTTAACCCTATTTTAGTTGTAATAGAGCACTGAAAGTATTGAAGTTGTCCTTTGGAGACTGTTTTCTAATTTTAGACTTATAAGTGCAGCTTCAATAAATTAGATTTTCCTTTGTTTCTGCTTTGAAGGTATAAAAAGACGGGGAGGATATGTAATTAACTTAAGAGAGTAAAGGGTATCTTCCGGGGAATTTCCCATGGTGCTTTCTCTGGTAACCCCATACCCAGGAGTTTTTGTTTCACTTTACACTAAAGGATAAATTTGCAATACCCATTGCCCTAGGCAGAAATTCTTTAGAGTGGAATGGATGGGCTTCTGCTTAGTGAAGTTTTCTACTAGTTGGGTTGGACAGGTTTATTGGAGGATGTGTAATATTCCTTTTCCTGCAACCTCTGAGTTTTCTGATAGTGGGCAATTTTATTTTCCTGTTATACTAAATTCAATGTCATCTTTCTTGTGGTATTTTTACAGATAATTACCTTTTTGGTATTAAAAGCTAAGTGTAAAACATTGCTATTCAATGACCCAAATAAAAGGCAATTGAAGAAAAGCTTTGAATAAGCTTTTATTAAGATGATAACGTTAGAGATTTTTATTGTCTTCATAAAGTACTGCGAAGTCGCCTGCCTTCTCAAGCATCGTGGAGAAATGAGATGTGGGGGCTGCTGTACTAGAATGTAATCTTGGGAGAGTCAAGTCCAGGAGGACCGCCCATAAGTCTGAAAGAATTGCTTCTTTGGACTAAAAGAAAAGATGCTGAGGGAGGCCGCCTGCAGTGTCATGAGTTTAGATCATCCCTGTCACTTAACAACTGTGAGATCTTGAGCAGATACTTTTCCTTGTTGGAGACTTTTGTTTTTAAACCTGTAAAATGAAAATCTCTATGAAAAATCTCCATTCTCTGCCAGAACTACGGATTTATGAGATGCAGGGAATCCAGATTTCCCTCTCTCCTGAAAAGGAGGCTCTGGCATTTGAGAAGTGATTTCCTCGCATTCTCCCAGGTGCCCGTGAGGCCGTGCGTCCTGTGGCCAGGAGCTTCGGCCGCAAACTGACACTGTCTTTGTTGGGCTGTCAATCCCCTGTGAAATCATGACACTTTATTGTCAGGTTCTTCAGGAAAACTCTTCACTTCCTCACCAGTGCGCCCATAATGTGGAGTTCCAGCATGGACAGGTGTCCGAAGCCACTTCTGCATGAGGCAGCCCAAGGTCTTTTAGAAGTGGCCTCCCCCGCTGTGTCCCCCTCCTTATGCCATGGGAAGGACTAAGTCTGAAGCAGTTGTTGTCATTCAGGGAGCTCCACAGCCATTGGGAAACCAAGGACGTCTTGGGGTGTCCTGGGGGGGAGGTGGACCTCTCTTTTCTAGAGAGAATGGAGGGATGCATAAAAGAATGGAAAAAAGGCTTCTTGGAGGGGAAACCATGTAACTAGGCAGAGCGGAAGGCCAGTTGTAGAGCGTTTGGGGTACCAACTCAAGGTATCCCTGGCCCTGGCCACTTCTGGGTGCGCCATTTTGGAAGAGCATGGAGAAGTTGGAGAAGGACCAGATAAACTGCAACCAGGGGGTTGGGAAGACTGGGGATGATAACATTAGGGAATCTAAGGGAAGAAAATGGGAGTTTTAACTGGAATAAAGAGGGAATTAAATAGCTGTCAAGGGGCCAAAATGAATAGATAGATCTTGTTTGTTTCCAGAAGAAAAGGAGATGGAAGTGATGAGAGGTAGATTTAGGTTCAATGAAAGGAGAAGCTTCCTTATAATTGGGCAAGTATAATAGGTTATCTTGGGTGGTGATGATGAGAGTAGTAATAGCAATGATAGCAAAACCAGTAAAAGCTTTCCCATGATGCTTTAAGGTTTGCAAGAATACATTATTGCAGTTGATCCTCACAACAACCTTGGGAAGTAGTGGCTATTATTATCTCCATTTTACTGAGGAGGAGGAAACTGAAGTAAGTGGCTCCTGGAGCTCCAGGCTTGAAATCATAGACTTATCTTCTTGAGATAAAATCTGGCCTCAGACACTTAGAAAGCTGGGTGATCCTGGGCAAGTCACTTAATCTTGTTTTCCTCAGTTCATCTGTAGGCTGGAGGAGGAAATGGCAATGGCAATTCACTGCAATATCCTTGCCAAAAACCCGTTCTCTCTCCTCTCTTCCCAATGGGGCTCACAGAGAGTCAGACGTGACAGCAGAGCCGAAGCCCATAGAAGTTAATAGATTTGCCCAGACTCGCACATCTAGGAAGTCTTGAAGGGCAGATTTGCTCTCGGGTCATCCTGACTCCAGACCCAGTGCTTTACCTACCCAGCTGGGCTCCCAGGCCCTGCGTGTCTCAGTCTGCCTATCTGCTCATGAAGACTAATGCCCAGAGAAGAGAGAAAATTCATTTCATTTCACAGACGCTCGGATCCAATTCCTGCGCAGCTAGCCTTCTGCTAGATGATCTCAGAAGTTCTTTCCATCAGTGATTTTACAAGCTAAAGATTCATTTGGATTAATTACCTTAAAAAACTGAAATACTCAGTAGAAGGTTGAAATGTTAAGGTGCACATCAATTCGCACCTTAGCATGAATTAATGAATTACTCTTAATCAGATTATTCTATTCTTACACTTGAGATTATCTGTACATATTATACTAAAATGTAAATTACTTGAAACTTCTTTCTTTATGTCTCCAGTTTCTAACACAGTGTCTTGAACAGAATAGATATTTAGTAAATGTTTATCCAATAGAGGAACAGGAAATTCAAGGGCTAGTAGTGGGGGAGAGACCCGTTATTTATAGACTGCTGAGGGTTGTTGTAGCGTAGCTAGGTGGCTCAAGTGGATAGAGTGCCAGGCGTGAAGTCAGGGAAACTCATCACCCTGAGTTCAAAGCTCACCTCCTGTCCTTTTTAGCTGTGTAATGCTGGTCAAGTCACTTTACGCTCTTTACCTCAGTTTCCTCATCCAAGGAAGTTGGGGAAGAGAGGGTAAGCCTCTCTAGTCTCCAGAGAACCCCAAGTGGAAGTCACAAAGGGTCGGACTGACCACAGAACGGGGATGTGGGGGGAGGACCGCGCCTGGCGTCGTCAGGAAGGGACACCCCGAGGTCTGGCATCAGCCACGTGTTTTCTGTGCGACTCCCAGCAGCTCGCTCACTCTCTCTGAGACTAAGCTTTCTCATCTGTTAATTGAGAGCTAGACTTGATGGGGGTCTCGGTGGTCCTTCCCAGCTCCAAAGGGGAAGGTGGTGCTTGGATTCTCCGGGAAGGGACCTATTCTGGGTGGTCACGGAAACCAGTTTAAATCCGAAAGCCCCCAGGTGTACGATGCGGCCAGTTAGGTCCGAAGCGTCAGTCCTTGAGTGCGACATGGTGTGAAGGGAGGAAAGATGAACTTGGCTTCCGAGATGGTTTTTGCTGGGCCCGAAACAGACCAGGAGGGTGGGATCTGGTCCCACCAGCCCAGCCTGGGCTCCTGGGGTTCTGATTCTCTAGAAAGAAGGATAGAATCTGGAGGGTGTCTCTAGAGAGGAGGCAGCCGTTTGGTTGCTTCAGTCCGACCTTGAGCTTTTCTTGGCAAAGATGCTGGAAATGGCAATGTGGGAACCAGCTTCCAGGTTCCCGATTCCAGATCCTGGACCCTAGATCGCATCCGCTTGGCGAGCCTGGAAGCTGTCCTGGCGCACGCCTCCCTGCCTCAGCACTTGGAAGTGGACCCCGTGGTTGCATTAGATCATTTCTTTTTTGCTGCTTCTGCTTGGCAGCAGGTCCCAAAGGCATCTCCCCGCCGTCCCTCCCGAGGGAGCGCCACCCTTGCTGTGAATGGGCCGGGGGCAGGAGGCGCTTCTTAATGGGGCCCCACAGACCTGTGGAGAGATTCCAGGGGCTGTGAGCAGGCAGGGAAATAAAAATTGCAGTTTCTTTGTGCAGAATTTCCTTTGTAATCTTGTATTTTATTTTGGACATTTAAAAACATTGTTCTGAAAAAAGATGTTGTTCACCAGATTGCGAAAGGGGTTTATCACCTAAAAAGGGTTAAGAACTTTAGATCAAAAAGATGTGATGTAATAATAATAATAACAATAATAATAATTATGATGATGATTATGACAGTCAGTGACATTGTCACTTATTTCAAGAGTGTTTTGCTATTTTATTTGTTTGGACCTCCTCACAAGTGACTTTTACGGTATAAATATTAATGCAGTTTTAAAGCTGGGTGGATTGGCCATGGGCACCCAACTAATAGGTGTCTCCGGGAGGATTTGGAATGAAACCTTCCTGCTTTCTGAACCAGGGCCAGGTGCCCTGCCCCGTTAACGGGTGAGCCCTTGTGGAGAGTGTTGGCCGGGGTGTGTGGGCATCTCCCTGTGCCCCCTCACCTGGCAGCCCTGGCTGGGGTTGGACAGAGGCAGTGAATCTCCAAGGCAGGTAGTCGTTGGCTCTCACAAAGGTCCATGGGCCTCCCACTTAGGGCTGCAGATAGGAGCCAAGGAAGCAGTTTCCTGATGATCTTGGTGGGAGGCCGTCAGCCCAGATGGAGCTTCCTCCACCTAGACCCAAGGGGGGATGTCTGTCCCATGATGGAGGGGGGCCATCCTGCCAGCAGCCCCTAGCCCCTCTTCCCTGTCGGCAGCTCCCAGCCCCTCCCCCCGTCAGCAGCCCCCAGCCTCTCTTCCCCTGTGCTCCCCTTCCTGGCGTGACTTTGCAGGGAGCCCAGAGCTGCTATGAGGCAGGTTCCAGCCCTCCTTTCTGCTGAAGAAGCTAATTCTGCTTTGACTTGAAGGTTCCCCATCCCTCCCCCTTCTCCTAGGCCTGCCTGACAGCTCAGGGAGGGCAGGAGATGAGAGCTGGTCGCTCCTGACTGCCTCGCGCTGGCTCACGGGGCAGGGCGGGCAGGGCAGGGCTGGCTCCCTCCTGGCGGTTGCCCGGGCCCTCCCAATGGGCTGCACCGAGTCATTCGTGGTGAGGACTGACTCCTCCTCGTCAGGGCTTTCGTCGGCGGAGCCTCGGCAGCCACCGGCCGGCTTCTGCCACCTGCCTTACCCCAGGTCGTGCCAGGTAACGGTCGGGGCCACGGGGCTGCGAGGGGGGCGGCGAGGGAGCCCCCAGTTTGGGAGGCTCGGTGCGGATCCTCAGACTGAGGGTTGGCCTGATTGCTCCACTTCCCTCCTGAAAAGCTCCGAGTTTCTGAGTGCTTGCCACTTAAATGGACTTGGAATGAACCTGAATCATGATGTTAGCGTTTACGATGATCTTTAATATGGGGATGAATATTTTATGGGACATGTCCTGACGGGAGGAGGAACACAGTCCAAGAGACGAGGTGCCCAAGGGACCTGCCCTGGGGACACGGCCAGGGAGTGTCTGAGGAGGAGTCGAGCCTGGGACCCGACTCGAGAGCTGCCGGCTCTCACGACCCCAGCACGGGGCTCTAAGCTGCTTCTCAGTCTGGGCCCTCAAGTAGACACATCCAGGACTAGGAATCGGCGTTAGCCATTTGGTGGTCCTTGGGCCTGAGAGAAGGCGGGGCTAGTGGGATATGGCGGTCAGAGGGCCCTGGGTGCGGATCATGTCGCTGTTTGTGGAACTTGCCAGCACCCTGCGTGGTGGGCAGCTCGGCGGCCCTTGGGAATGGTGGAAAGGCTCCCAGGAGCCGCACTTGCCTGCAGGAGACTTGCCCCCTGCCTTGTGGGGAGATTCTCTCGGGGAATTCACATGCCAGGTCTGGGATCCTGCAAGGGCAAGGTTGCTGATTGGTCCAGTCCCAGGAGATGGAGGGGACAGCGGCAGGGGGAGGGGGGCTGCAGCTGTGAGGAGGCAACAGGGGCTGGAATCAGCCAGATGTTTAAAGTTCCCCATTTCCTTTTCTCCCTAGATTGAGGCAATGAGTAGCCTGGGGCCACCTGGGACAATGCCCACCAGAAGCTCCAGAGTAATGGGGGATGGTATGATGGGGCCCCTTAATAGTGGGCTGCCATGGGAAGTATTGCTAGAAAGTTCAGGGTGTAAGTGGAGATGCTGGTGGGTAAGTCCAGGGCTGCTCACTTACACAGAGGCTGAGGGAGCCCGGGGGGCCCAGAAAGCCAGGACAGGGCGCAGGAGACATGGCAGAGACCTTGGTGGTCCAGGCCCATGAGAAGGGCTTGGTGGAAGTGCCGGGCCTAGAAGCTGGGGTGTCGCCTGAAATGCAGCAGAGCTTTACCTCGAGGGGCTCACCGCGTGCACACATGGTCTGGGCAATATCAATGTACCACGTGGCAGACCTGTGGGTCCTGGGGCAGGGGGTCCCGTCATGTCTGGGCTCTGACAGAGGGCGAGCAGCCCGGGACCAGGATCTGCCCCCAGACCTTCTCCTCTCCCCAGTTGCCCTGTTACCGTTGGGTGCACCACATTGAGTGCCAGGATGAGACCTCAGGGTGGTCCCTGCCTCCGTGCCATCCCCCGTCCCCCATCTCGTGTCCCTGCACCTGCACCCTCTCTGACTCCTCCCAGCTCTTGGCCAGACCCTTGTGGAAGCGCGCTGATTGGTGTCCTGTCCTGCTTCTCCCCCAATAAGTATCAATGCCTCAGGAAACAAATACCGTGTATCATTCCCTTTCTTCTTTCTCCCTTCTTGCTCCCCTCCCATACTCTGATCCCACAGTCCTGGCTTTCTTGCTGAATACGGCATTTCATCTCCTATCACCGCCCAGAGTGCTCTGTGCCCCTGCCTCGGTCTCTTAGGTCCCCCGGCCTCTGTCTCTGTGACTAGTGATGCAGAACACGGCTCCTTCCCTGTCCCAGTCCTTTGAACACCATCAGCATCATGAGCTCCTGAAAGCTTCTCCAACTCCCCCATGTCTCCTCTTGGGTAAATGGGGGAAGTAACATTTGTGTCCTTGCTTTGATGTTGGGATCTCCCAGCGAGGAAGGTCCCTCCCCTCATGCAGATCTCCCCCTGTCCTGCAGCGGGGTGTCCTGGGAGCTATCGGGGTTCCTCCGGGCTGCTGACACAGAGCCCCAGTGTAAGCTGCCCTGGACAAGGGCTCTGGCCAGCCTCTGCTCCCATGAGCCTCGCCCTCACACAGTCTGCTTCAGTTGATGCTTTGTAATCAGTGTGGCCCGGCCTCCGTGGGCCCAGCTCTGTGGGCCTAGCCTCTGTGGCCCGGCCTCTGTGGGCAGCTGCAGAATCTGCCTCCTCTCTCATCCCCGCTGCTCTTCTTAATGTCTCTGGGACTCAGACCAGACCCCCACCTCTGAGAGGAGAGATTCTGCCATCTTTGTTAGTAAAACGGAAGGCTGGGCCTCCACTGACGAGGGAGTCAGCCCTTGGTCAGTCTGCTGAGACCCGTGGACCCCCCTCATAGTCAGACTTTTAAATATGTCGACTAATGTCCGTGGGATTACAAAGGAAACCTCTCACAGCCAGATTTGGTGGTTGAAACACTTAAAAAATAACTTCCTGACCCTCAGGGCACCGTCTACCTTAGTGGTCCTGCAGCTGGGATCCAGGGTCCCACTGGACATTACAAGGAGGACCATGGTGTGTGAGACCTCGCCCGTCTGCTCTTAACACCCTGGGCTGCAGAAAGCCTATGATATTTATTCTTCAAGGCATCCGGACGGCAGATTCGGGACCCGGTGAATGCTCTGATGGCTACAGACGTCGTCTTCCTCCCTTAGAATTTTGTCCAGAATTTGGAAAACAGCAGCTCCGACTCTCCCTCCCCCCGATCCCTTGTCCCTGGCCGGCTGTGTCCAGCATGGGCCGGTTCTCTGGTGCCCCAGGTCCATTTCTATGAGCGGCCTGGTGGTCACTCATGTGGCAGCTCCCGTGGTGGCCACCCTCCCCAGAGGGTGTTGGGAGCATCAGAAAGTCCCTCCTGTGGGAACCTTAGCTTCTCTTCATGAGAAGAGGAGGCTTGTCCTTGGGACTGGAACCTCCCCCCCCCCCATTCATTTCGGTCCCCAACCAAACAACAAACATTTATTAAGTGCCTACTGTGTGCCGGGCTCTGGGCTAAGGCATAATACTGGATGCTGCGGATATAAAGTCTGTCTCCCTGGCGCGCTATTTACAGTGAGAATATACACAGTAAAAACAGGGTTATTCCTCTTTGGTGAGAGAAAGCATAAAATAGCCCGGGACTCCCGAAAGCCTTGTGGATTTATGACTAGTATTTATCTAGTGCTTTCAAACTTGTAAAGTGCTTCACAAATGTCTCATTTGACCCTCCTAACAAGCAAGGAGTGTGTGGCTATTGTCTCCATTTTACTTGCCCACACTCATCAGGCTACTGAGTGTCCAAAGCTGGATTTGAACTCAGGCCTGGTACCTTACCCACTATCACCTGCTGTCTTTAGAGTTTAGTATTTGAGGTGAGCTTTTTATTTTTTAAATAGTATTTTTTTCCAAACACATGTAAAAGATAGTTTTCGACATTCATTTTTGTAAAATTTTGTGTTCCAGATATTTCTCCCCCTCTCCCTTATCTCCCCCTCCCCAAAATAGCCAACAGTCTGATATAGGTTAAATACGTGCAGTTATTTTAGGTACATTTCTGTATTTGTCATTTTGTGCAACAAAGATCAAAAGGGGAAAAAACACAAGAAAGAAAAGAAAGTCAAGAAAGCAAACGACAACAAAAGGTGAAAATACTATTCTTTGATCCATACTCAGCCCCACCGGCTCTCTCCATCCCAAGTCTTTTAAAACTGGCCTAAATCACCTCGTTGTTGAAGAGAGCCACGTCCATCAGAACTGATCATCGTGTAATCTCCTGGTCCTGCTTATTTCACTCAGCATCAGTTCATGTAAGTCTCTCCAGGCCTCTCTGAAATTCTCCTGCTGATCATTTCTTACAAAACAATAATATTCTATAAGATTCATATACCAGAACTTATTCAGCTATTTCCAATTGATGGGCATCCCTTCATTTTCCAGTTTCTGGCCACTACAATGAGGGCTGCCACAAACATTTTGGCACATAAGGGTCTCTTTCCCTTCTTTAGTATCTTTTTGGGATACAGGCCCATGCCTGCTATCAAATCAAAGGACAAGCCTGCCTGCTGGATCAAAGCTTATGCAGAGTTTGGTAACTCTTTGGGCGTGGTTCCAAATTGGTGGCGTGAAGGGGGAAAGAATTACCTTGGCCATGTTGGCTGTTTTCCTGCCTCATGTCTCTGATGGAGATAACCTGAGCTAGTTCCCCTCCAAGGGAGAATGGAAGGGAGGGTTCCAGCCAGAAGTGTCCGTCTCCCGAGTGGTGGGGACAGAATTCCCCTTGGAAAGTCCCCTGGAGTTCTGGTGCTGGAAGGGAGAAAGTTTTTGGATGTGACTAATGCAGGGTGTTATTCCTTCCCTTCTGCCCCCACTGAGTGGAGAAAGGTGGGAGGGAGAGAAAACAAGAGTTTTATTTATTGGAAAAGAATGAAATAAGACTTGAAAAAGAAATCACCTGGGGGTGATGGAGCATGTGAAGATTGCCTAGAAATAAACACACTTAGGGTGAGCCCTCGTCGGTGAAATCCTCACATACTTGGTGCACGTTGTTGGGGTGAGGGGTGGGTCCCCTGGATGCTCAGACACACCAGGCTCTGGGTCCTGCCAAAGATGGCGGCTCTCCACGGACCGGGGGGAACTGGCCACCACTGTGACAGAGGGGCGAGAGCCTGGGGACCTTAGAAAGCGGGGATGATATTTATCTCAGAGATGTTGATTGACTTGCTCAAGACCACACAGCCAGTAAGTGACTGAGTCTGAATTTGAACTTGGGGCTCGCTAACCCTGGGCCTGGCCCTGTCCCCGTCGCACTACCTAGCTGCCGCAGTCTGGCCGAACCTCCTCTCCTTTGTCCCCTTCTTTCCTAGTGCCTGCTGGGTCCGGAGCAGCCAGGGTCATGTGCCTGTGGACGGGAGATCTTGAGGCAGTTGAGTTTTTTGGGAACTTTGGCGTCTTCTAGGTTCTTGGGAGGAAAAGTAGCTGAGTAAGCTGT
Source organism: Sarcophilus harrisii (assembly GCF_902635505.1). Taxonomy (NCBI): domain Eukaryota; kingdom Metazoa; phylum Chordata; class Mammalia; order Dasyuromorphia; family Dasyuridae; genus Sarcophilus; species Sarcophilus harrisii. Next base: position 267,674,375 of record NC_045430.1, on the reverse strand, counting down.
GGACGCCATCTGGGAGGATCTTGCCGTCTGTTAGGAGAGAGACGCCTTGTAGTGGTGCCCTGGTAGTGTGTGGAAGCACAGTGGGGCGGGTGGCCCGGGGCTGGGCAGGGGCCCTCGCACTGGGGGCTGGGCAGGGGCCCTCGTGCTGTGCTCCCGTTACACAGCCTTATACAGACATCTGCTTTCGTGCTTTTCTTTTTATAAAGAGAGTTCGGTGGTGGGGGGATGTTGTGGAGAAATAATTTGTAAAGAAAACATTAGCAAATGTTTTTAAAAACTGCTGGTGAGATAGAAGGGATTCAAAAAGTTGTATTTTGCCCAAAGGGGAGCTGAGCCTGAGGACTGTGGAAAAGCAGCCCAGGGGTGATGATAACTATCTTTTCCCAGAATCGCTAGTTTCCCTTCATCCTGCCAGCCTGAATCATGGTGGACCATTCTTCCCTCGGTGAGCTTTCACAGGGGCTGCTGAATTGCTGAGCAGAGAGATCCAGTTTTGTCTGGAACATTGTGGCACAAACCCATTCCTCCCAGGCTGCAGGAGGGCCTTCTTCTAAGATCCTTCTGTGCCGAATCCTCTTCTCTCACCAAGCTCATCCCGAGAGCAGGAGTTGGCTTTCCTTCTACTTATATGTTTATTCCTAGCACTTCTGCAAGGGGCGTGGCTTGGTACACACTAAGCACTTAATCAGTGCTTAGTGACTAATGGATACTGACTTTATTGGTGGTTCTTTGCCACCACTACTGTGAAGCGCTAGATAGAGGGGAAGCTTTCTTGCTGCTTTTGACTTCTAAAAACAATTTCTTGATAGTCTTTTATTTTTCCAAATGCAGATAAAAAGAGTTTTCGGCATTCATTTTTGTAAAATTTTGTGTTCCAAGATTTTTCTTCCTCCCTCCCTTCTGTTTTTGACTTCCTGGGATGTGTCTGGTGGTGGGTGGGAATTCCAATCTTTTCCCTCCTCCCTTCTCTTCTTCTAAGTCCAATAAGCTTCGGGGAGTAGTTGTCATGCTTTTGTTACTGTGACTAGTCAGTCAGTGATCAGCTCAATTTGTTCCTTGATATCATATTTCAAAAGATTGATTGGAAGCACTTTGAAGACCTTAAACGGTCTGTAAATACGTGATCTCACCGCCATCATTCTGATCGTTTGTAACTTACCCAAGCTAATGCATTTCCTTGTCCAGCAGAAAACCTGCTTGCCAAACGCTCTCTTATTTAATATGTATGAGCGGAGTTTAATATTTTAAGGAGCCTTGTGGTGAGATTTTCTGTAAAGCAGCTCCTTTTGTAATTAAAATGAGAAGGTGCACAGCTTTTACTTCTGGCCATGGCTTCGGTGACCTGGTTCTCGGTGTCCTCGGCCTCTTACCACTCTTCTCTCTTTAATTGCCATTTTCTCCATCATTATTTTCCTTGTTTAGGGGCGTCAGTCTTGAGGTAAGGAGACACAGAAGCACATTTTGTGCTTGGAATCCTGACACCTGGGGAGTCACCTGGAAACAAGCAGCCTGAGGTTGGTTTTGAACTCGGGAAGACAAATTTTCTTGTTCTGGGCCCAGGGCTCTATCCCCTGCACCACCTGGCTGTGTCTGTTCCTTTTGAATGCTAAATCAGATTTTAAAACAGAATCTAGGCAGCACAAAGGGAAAAGGTTTGTGCTGCTCTGTGGCGGTAGTTTTAACAGCATCGGTCTTACCCCAGATTTGTCTGTCACTCCCACCTGTGGTCTGCCATTGTCCAGAGCGAGGTGAGATGGGCACTGAGCTGGCCGTGGATTTCTCTTCCTGTAATTGTTTCTTTGGGATGTCAGACATGTAATTCCCATTGCTAAAGGGTCCACATGTGGATTCAGACTGCGACTGAAGCTGTTTATTATTATCAGACCTTATAGCTTATTACCCCAGACCTGAGATAGTGGCTGGTGGTGGTTTTCACTTTCGTACTGGAGTTTGTCACGGATTTAGCAGGTGGTTCTCGAGCCCCAAATTTTGGATTTCTCTCTAGGGAGAGCACCATGTGGGGCATGCAGGGACTCAGTGTTTCTCCCTACTCATTCGTGGCTTTCTTTCCCCCCAGTCTTAGTGTGGCTAAAGATCCCTCTCATTTGGTCTGTGCTTTGTACAGACCTAGTGACTGACATATCCTCACGCCTGTTAGGCTGTGAGCCTTGTAAGGGCAGGAGCTGTATTTGTCTTTCCTTGGATCTTTAGAACTCGACACACAGAACCTTGCACTTGGGAAACTTATTTATGGTATCAGGTTTTTATGTAAATATGTTTCAAGTGAATTTAAATTTATTCAAAAAAGAAAACTTTATGTTCCTATATGGATCATGACAGTGTGTGCTGAATCCAGTCCAGCACACCTTGATGGAACGTGTGCTAGGTACAATGTATTGGAAAGACAAAGACAATTCCTGCCCCCCAAGAGTTTAGAATTCATTGGTGGAAATATATTATGTAAGTAGGTAGGGATGTAAGTGATGGTTTGTAGCAGAAGCTGACAGCTAGATGAAGCAGAAAGTTTCTGGAAGATGAAGAGCTCTTGGGAAGAACATATATTCATGCTGATGAAGGCTTTTCAAGGCCAAGACCTTCAAAATGAAATCACTTTAGAACAATCAGCTCCTGAGATTAGTGCTATTATTTTTACATTTTAAAATGAGGAAACTGAGGCAGACAGCAGTTAAGTGACTTTCACAGAACAAATGTCAAAAGCTGGATTTGAATTCAGTCTTTCTGTCTCTGGGGTCACTGCTAAAGCAGCCTCTGTGTAGGGATATATGTTTATTTAATGTTTTATTAATGCTCTTTTCTTTATTTACTGTTCCTCTGCTTTACCTGACAGCTGCTCCCTTTTTCGCCTCCCCTTATCTATTGTCTCTCTTCCCAGAGGCAGGAGAAAGTATACACAGACTCATCGATTGTCTTCTAAGTCACGTTTAATGCTGCACTGATGGGTGTTCTGGTGGTTATTGTGGCCATTATATACATTTTGCTCCTGGGTTCTGCATCAGTTTACTTCCCAAGTTTCTCTGAATTCTTTAACTTCATTTCTTAATAGTGCAATGATGCTATGTTGTATTCAGGGGTCTAATTTCTGTCAGACTGTTAAACATTTTATTTAGTCTTTTATTGTTGTTTTTGAGTCATTTCAGTCATTTCCAATTTTCTTGACCCCGTTTGAGACTTTCTGGCAGAGATCTTATAGTAGGTTGCCATTTCCTTTTCTAGATCCTTTTTATAGATTAGTAAACTGAGATAAATAGGGATAAATGACTTATGCAACGTCACATAGCTGGTAAGTGAGCTCCTTCTTGATTCCAGGCCCCTCTACTTCTGCCTGACCTAGCTGTCCTAACAATTAAAGCTACAGATAACATGGAGAAAGCAACTTAGGAAAAGGAACAGGAAGTGTTTAAGTGAAGGCTGGCTGTCCATGTCTGCAGTGTTGAAGAGGGGATTCTGGTTAGGGCTGGGCTGGACCAGATAACCACGGAAGTCTCCCCGAGTTCCAGTCCGGTGGTCTTCCCACCAGCCAGCATTTCAGTGGCAGAGGGGAGATTCTCAGTTCAGCACTCATTCTCTGTGGACAGCTCCATGTGGTGAGGGATCTTTCTCAGGTGTGGATCAGAAACCTGCCTCCTGTGGGGGGTCCGCCTGGAGCCCCAGTTCTGCCCCTAGCAAGTGTCTCACTGGCCCCCATGTTAGTCCTGGAAACTTGTATCAGAGTAATAATAATGAGAGATGTTTGCTGAATTGTGTTGAGCTGAATTTTAGCAGATAATTTGCCCCTGCAGTGATCTTCCATCTAGTCTCTATTTCTTATGTATCTCCAATTTTTATATATTTTTATCCCTCATTAGCTTCTTGAGGACCGGTGCCGTTTTTGCTTTTTCTTGATATTCTCAGCACAGAGGACAATGTCTGGCGATTCAGTTTAATTTATCGGGCACCTAAAATGTGGTGGGCTGTGCTAAGTGTGGGGGATACAAATAAGATAAAGATAGCCCTTGTCTTCAAGGAGCTTACTACCCAATGGGAAGGTAATACACCAAAAAGAAGCTGGAAATGATGAGGAAACGACCAGGAGAGTGCCTGGCATGAGGGCACCTACTTGTGTTGAGTTGAACCCTTGTAAAGCCGCAGATGGATGGTCACTGAGCTGGACATCCACTTCCTGCCTTCTGAGAGAAGATTTTGGGAGGGTTTAGTGCTTTATACCCTCCAGCCCTCCAACCACAAGGGAGAAGAGGCTGAGGGGGGTGCTATCCAAAGCCTGATTAGTTCATCCTGAAAGGGTTTAATCACAAAGCCAGTAATTAAAAATACTCCTTGATGGATAATAGTTACCATTTCTATATGCTTTAAGGTTCATAAAAAACTAAAATTATTATCTCATTTGATTTTCACAACTCTGGGAGTAGGTGCTGTTATTATAACCCCATTTTATGAATGAGGGAACCCAGGTGGTCAGTGACTTGTCCAGCATCACACAGCTAATAAGTGACTGAAATAGGATTGGAATTCTGGTCTTTATGACTCAAAGTCCAGTGCTCTGTCCACTCCACCATCTGGCTACCTGGATGTTAGTTAATGCTTCGGCTGGCTCACTCACCTAGAGAGAGTAGAGTAGCTTCTGCCCATCACCTTCCTTCTGCCCAGTTCACTCACGTCCTTATAAGCTTGCACTGCCATACCAAGCTGAAACACGTCTAGCCACCCCAGATGCTCGGAGCTGCTCTCTTGTGCCGGTCTCTTAAAAGATTTCTATTCTACTTATTCTAGAGCCCTCCGAGCTCCCGGAGCCGAAGCCTGACTTTGCTCCCCCACGGAACATCTAATTCGTCATCCCCCAGTAGCCAGAGACATCTCATCCCCGCGCCCTCCAGCGTGGTCACCGTCACCCACCACAAGTCACCCGCTACTGCCCGAAGATCAAAGAGTCAGTATTCTGCCCAGCTCCATGACGTCCGAGAGGTAGGCCGTGCCCTCCTTCTGGGGCCTGGGCTCCACCTTTGGGGGCTCTTGGAAGGACGAATGGCTTTGGGCTCCTCCTGGGAGATCCTCTCCCTGTGGCTGATTGGGGACACGCAGCCACACAGGGATAGAAATCCTGGCCCTTAGGAAAGAAAAATCTTTGATGTTGAAATTTGTTTCTTGTTTCATTTTGCGAATGACTTGTGATCAGCCATTCCTTTCACGTTACACGGGGCAAAAATAGGAGTAGAAGGAGGAAGATGATCGCTTCGTTCAGGGCCTCGGTTTTCTCTGGTGTAAAATGTTGGAGTGGGTGACCTCTGAGCCTCCTTTTCCTTCTAAGGCTGGCATCTCATGTGCCTCCTCACCCTTGCAGGGGTCCTGGTCAGGGATGGCCTGGGCTTGGGGGCTTCTGAGGAGGAAGATCAGGGAAATGATCCCAACTAGCAGTGTGAGAGGGGTGGGGCACTTTCCAAATTTCACAATCAGAGAGGACTGGTCTTGGGCACCGAGGGCTTTTTCCTTGGTGTCTCTCTCTCTGTGGCTCTCCCTTCTCCAAACTTAGCCATACTATTAGTGGTTCGGAAGCTGACCGAGACCAATAGGGTCAGGGAGGGGGTTGGGAGGTGTCCGGACTCCTCCAGGTGATAACTAAGATGCAAGTTGCAGTGCAGGAATCTTATTCAGTCCTAAATATGTTTGATATTAATGATACCAGTTGGATTTTTTTAGATACTAGCACATATTTATACTGTCAGGTTTTCTTTTTAGAGAAAGGATGTGAATTCTCTTAGCATTTCTTTTCTGATTCTCACTGGCAATAACTGGTGACTGTCACTCACGGTGTGTGTGTGTGTGTGTGTGTGTGTGTGTGTGTGTGTGTGTATACTTGCCTGCATGTGTGTGGATGTTGCAAGTGATTTAATATGGAGAGATTTTATGGATCTATTTTGGAGGCTATTAGTACTATTTATAGAGACTCTCTTGCTCTTCACTTTGTATTCACACGTGTCGCTGAGTGTTTCATAACATACTAACTGCCTATAATTGCCTTTTCATTCATTTGTTTGTTCATTCATTCCTGGGATATTATTATCCCCATTTTACAGATGAGCACACTGATGCCCAGGAATGGAAAGTGATGTGACTAGACAGTAAGTGCTGGTCTCCAGATTTTCAGTGCTGGTCATTTGTTCATTTGTACTTCACCGTATATAATGCTTTCTACCTTTTATTCCACTTTAAACAGTTGATAATACTTAATTTTATTTTTTGATGCTATAGTCTGGGAAAAAATAGAAATATTATAGTTCTCTTTATATCCCTTTTATAATTTTTAAATGAGCTCTGTGGTCAAAACCACTGTTGTAAGTGTGCTTTCAAGTCAATCCAGCATTTATTTAACTTTCACTGTGTTCCAGGACAGAGAGACCCCCAAATGAAAGTGTTTCTACCCTCCAGAAGTTGACCTTCCACTGAGGCAGTGTTTGCCATGACTGTTTCGAGTGATATTTTTACATAGTACAGTACAAAGAGAGATATGAAAAAAGAATAAAGACCAGGAACAGGAGAGGGACTTTATAGCTGGCTTGAAAGATTTGGAAGGTCTTTTTTTCTCTTAGGCCCCAAAGGACCCAAGTGGAAATTACAAAGACAAATTTCAGTTTATGGCAAGAAAAACTTCTTAATCATTCAAGCATGACCTGGGGAGCTGGGGAGAGTGGAGGGGGAGGGGTATGAGATGGTGAAAAGGAGCGTCCCCATTTTCTGGAGGCATTCTGGCAAAGGTTGGATGACCATTAATGAGGCACATTGTTGTGGTGATTCTACTGTGGACCAGACTGAAGGGCTGTTAAGGTCTTTTCCAACTCACAGATACTGTGATTGATTCGGTTGCTATGATTGTTGCCTCAGAAAGATGGGAGTTCAAAGACTTAAGCGTTGGGTTATGGGATTGGGAAAGGAAACGAGCCAACTTTCCCATTTCAGTGATTTCTTATTCCCCTTATTTAAATGATCTGAAATATAAAACAAAGACACAGAACCAGCGCGAATTTAGGGTTTTCAAGCCTCAGGCGTGTCAGAACAATTAATTGGGCGACATGTTTCCTGACTGGGATCTCTTCCCTGTATACGCTGATGACCTTTCATGTTGAAAAATATCTTTCATGAAGTACAGTTTTAACAAGACTCACATACATTTAGCAAAGTTTGCATGATATCTGTAATTCAATTCGGCCAACTTTTATTGCAGACTTACTATGTGTAAGGAGATTGTTCATGTGGAAGGTGAAGGCAGGTTTTCTGTTGGTTTTCACAGCCAGCTGCGTGAAGGTTCTAGCTCCTGATCCTAAGCAATTTCTTTGTGGACCTGTGATCAACATCTGGATCAGAATCCTAGAACATGGGGTTAGAAAAGGACCTCGACTGCCTTCTAATTGAGGGGTTCTTAATCATCTTGGTATCGTGGAAAAGTTTCTGAACCTTTTCTCCAAAAAAAATTCTTAAATGAATAAAATAGACTTGCAAAGAATCCAATTATATGGCAATCCATTCAGTTACCAAAATATGACAAATAAAGTTCATGGACCCCACGTTAAGAAACCCTGATATAATAGAACCCATGTCCCAAATGGATCCTCACTTCAGTGTCCCAGACAGGTGTTCATCTCTCTTCAGTCTTAATTATAACAGTATATTCCATTGCATCATGTACCACAGCTTGTTTGTCCTCTCCTGAAGTTGGGCATTCAGTTGCCCTCATTTAAAAAAATAATTATATTTAAATGCTGTTCTGAAAACGTGTAGACATATTCGTCATTTCTGTAAAAAGATGATTATGAAGAATATAGAGAAATAGTGGAAGACTTATATGTGCTAATCTCAATGTGTGCATTTATGACAACAATATAAATGGAAAGGACAAAACAAAACTTGGCTCTGGGTATTGTGATGATCAAGCTAGCTCATGAGTGTGCCGGGATTTTTTAATGGGTTCTCTTTTTGTCATTTTACTTGGTGAAATCCTCAGCTCCCATGGATCCAATTAGCCATCTCTGTAGAAGATTCACAGATCTGTTTATGTAGTTCTAACGTTCTCCTGACCTCTAGTCCAGCTGCCTGTTGGATTGCTCATAGATACCTTAAACTCAACCTCTCTAAAACTTAACACTTTTATCTTTGTCCCAAATCCTCACTTTTCCCCTCCTACCTCCCTATCCCAGTCCTTCAGGCTTCCAATCTAGACGTTATCTTAGATTCCTCACATATCTAATATGGTGCCAAGTCTGTCAGTTTCATCTCTTCAGCACCTCCACAGCCTCTCTTGCTGATTTCACCTCCACAGCTTCTCTTGCTGATTTCACCTCCTCAGCGTCTCTTGCTATTTCACCTCCTCTTGCTATTTCACCTCTTCATGTCTCGCTGATTCATTTCCTCAGCGTCTCTTGCTGATTTCACCTCTGCAGCCTCTCTTGCTGATTTCACCTCCTCAGAGTCTCTTGCTGATTTCACCTCCGTAGAATCTCTTGCTGATTTCATCCTTGCAACATCTCCGAATATGTCCCTTTCTCTCTTCTAATACAACTTCCACCCTAGTGCAGAGACATTTATCACCTCATGCCTGGACTGTTGCAATAGCTGTTGGAGGGTGGGAGTGGGGTCTGCTTGCCTTGGCTCTCTCTATAATCCGTTTAGCCACTCAAGTGATTTTCTTAAACTACAGGTCTGACTTTGGCACCCTTCCTAATCAGTTAATTGCTGTGGTTCCTTATTGTGCTTGAGCTCAAATACAAAATGCTGTTTGGTATCATAACCGGCCCCTTCCTCCCTTCCCAATCTTATTATACTTCATTCCTCTTCACCTTCTCTTAAAAGTTTGTTATTTTATAGCAGTTATCTCTCCTTGGCACTTCCATCCCCGTCATTGTGCCCTTCCTTATAACAAATTAAACCAGTTCAATAAAAACTGTGAACATAAAGCAGGTTTTGGCCTCTTGATCTGCCTCTCCTCTGATGTTGCCTCTGGCAACAGCCATTTATGAGGTAAAGCACTTGCGAGGCCATGGTGATATACAGACAGAAATGACAGTTTTTGCCTTCAGGGTACTTACATTCTATCATACAAGTTTTTTGATTTTAAGCCTGAAAAACATTTTCCTTGAGAATTTTCATTGGATTCTCTCTGTATTGTGTGTGTCCCTCTCACTAGTGGAGAAAACTCAGAGTGAAAATCTCCAGTGTAGCGGCTGATTATAACAAGGAGCCTCGATAAATGAAAATTGGAATTTATTTAAGTTATTGATCAGTGTGGCTGGTGCTCATAGCCTGAATATTGATTCATAGAAAGCAGTGAATAGTGGTTGCGTGGCAATTAATGGGAAAAATGGGATTCATTTTATAGGAATTCAATTTATACTCTGCTTTTCAGATTTTTATTGATACCTTTTGTTTTTACATCCCTTTGATGGACCCCATTTCTCTTTTTGTTTTCTCCATCTTAGGAAACTATTCTTTATTACAAAGAATTTTTTTGAAAAGAGTAAAAGGAAAAAAAAGAGTAAAAGTGAAGAATTAATTGAAAAAAATCCATGCTCCTCTACGTCTCCTTCCTGACATCCCCCTCTGCCAAGAAGGTGGAGCTGGTGGGTGTCCTTTGTATCTGTCCTTGGAGCCAAGCTTGATTATCCATCATTTTTAGTTTTTTCGTGATTGTTGTTCTTACCATTCATGTTGTAGTCATTGTGTATGTTGTTTTCTTGGTGGCGCATTTCCTAGGAGCCCTGTGCTGCTCTACTTGTATTTGTAACACGTAGACTTGGCAGGCTTTCCATTATTAAATGTCCAGCCGTCTTTTAAAATGAGGAGCTATTCAATTAGTAGACACAGCAAGAGGCAATTAAATTAAACCATGTATCCTTTCTAGGATTAGTCAACAAAACAATCTGTGAAGTACAAGAGCCTAAAATCCGCCCTTTAAATCCAAACATGCTAGTTAGGGAGTGAATAATGGCTGTGTGAGGACCAGAGCGAGCGCCTGAGGTTCAGGGTCTCTTTCTGCTTTTGGTTGAAGGCTTTCTTTGTGTTTCAGGCCCAGCTTGGCTTCAGAAACTCATCAAGGCTTATGCATATGTGACTCCAAATCTCAGGTACTTATTAGCTGTGCGACTCTGAGCAAATCGTTTGGCCTCAGCCTACCTCAGGTTCCTGGTCCCTTGAGGTCATTTCCAGGTTGAGATCCAGGATGCTTTGGACCTACTACCTTTTGCCGGAGGAATCTCTCCCCTGTTCCTGGTTTGTATGAGGCAGCCAGTGTAGAACTAGGGAAATCTAGTAGGATTTAAATAGATCTTTTTGGGGATGGAGGGCCCGTGTGTCTGCCAGGGACAGCTGGGTGGCTCAATGGATAGAGCACGAGTCTTGGAGTCAGGAGGACCTGAGTTTGACCTGTTTACTAGCTGTGGACTCTAAGCAAGTCATTTCATCCAGCTTGCCTCAGCTTTTCCCTCTGTGAAATGAGGTGGAGGAAGAAATGACGAATCTCTCCAGCATCTCTGCCGAGAAAACCCCAAATGGGGCCACAGAGAGTTGGGCTCTAGACGCTGGCTGGTTCAAATTCAGCTTCTAAATACTGGCTAGCTGTGTGACCCTGAGCAACTCATTTCTCCCTGTTTGTTTCCTTTCTCCTCCTTTCTGTCTCAGTGTGTCTCTTTTTGTGTTTTTGTCTCTCTGTCTCTCTTTTCCCTCTTCTCCCCCCCCCCCCTTCTCTGCTTCTGTCTCGGTCTTTCTCCCCTCTCTCCTTCTGTCTTTCCCCCCCTTTCCTTCCCACTCCCCTTTCCCCTCCCATTCCCTTTGTGTTTCTCCTCTCATGGACCCAAAGGGAGTTCAGGATCTCACCTCATAAGCACCTTGGCTCCAGGAGAAGGGTGCTAAGTGGTTTGGGGTCCTTGGAGGTTATTGATTCAGCATTGCCTCTAAGTGCTGGCTGCTCTGGTGGTTAATGGAACTTGTTGGGAGCCTTTAAGTGAAGGATTACACAGCAGGAAGACTGAGTGACTCTACCTTTGGTACTTAAGCCATCTGAGATAAGTAGACGTTGGGCTCCTGGTCTGGGAAATCTTAGCAGGAGGGGCCTCTGCCAGTTTAGTTTTTTCCCTAAAGCAATTTCTTTGACTTTCTCAAGGCCTTGATGTGCAGGAATCCTTTTGGCCAAGAGCAATTCCTAGTCCCAATGTCGGGTTCCTTAATGAGAAGGGGAGGCTCTCCTGGCTGTCCTATGGTGTCTGGTCCGGATCATTATTTAGCCCAGGTTTTCATTCCTTAGCTCTGAGCTAAATACTGTTCTTCTTCACTTTCTCCCAAAGGTCCTTGATCACATTCTGTGTTTTGTCATTTACCTCAATTTTTTTGGAGATTGTTTCTTTTCAGGTTGAAAACCTTCATGTACATAAGTGCTAAAGGAGAAGTTAATTTGGGTCCCAACGTACCCGTGTTTGGGTTGGCCAAGTGAGGTGATTCCTGAACTCCTCTGGTGCCTCTGGCTCTTGGGATCAGAAAATGGGAGAAATTGAGTTTTAGAGCAGAAGTGAAGTCCCTGTCTTCTGGGTCCAGTCAGGGCCTTGGCCATCACTGCCCAGCAGGCTGTTGGTCACTTAGTCTTCCTTCCTTGACCTCAGCTTCATCATTCATAAAAAAATAGCTGCTAGTTGATCTCTTAAGATATTAAGAGATTTCAGAAGGCCGTGGTACAGGTCCTAGGTCTGTGGTCAGAGGTTCTGGGTTCAGAGTCTGTGTGACCCTATAGAAGCTTGTGTAGCTTGAGGAACTCTTGAGCAGTTGATCTCCTTTATCCCCCAAACACACACACACACACACACACACACACACACACACACATTACATGTGTGTGCACATGTGCAGCACTCACATATCGATGCAGTTTCTATGGCATAAGGTGATTTGCCCCCATGCTCTCCTCTCCCTTCCCAACCTCCTCCAGTAGATGGCACAGAGTGTGGACCTAGCATTGGGAAAATCTTGGTCTGCCCAGACACTTTACCTGTCCCCTTTCTCATCTGTGAAATGGGAATAGTCCTATCTGATTTCACTATTATTTCTGAGCTCCTACCCTCATAAGGACTTAATCTTAATTCAGATCCTGAAAAGGAGGATTTGACTTTTTTTTTAAATAGTATTTTATTTATGTTACATGTAAAATAATTTTTTACATTTATTTTTAAAACTTTGAGTTCCAGATTCTCTCCCTTCCTTTCTTTCCACTCTGGCCCCTCCACTCCCATTGAGGAAGGCACATGTGAAGTTATGCAAAGCTTTTCCATAAAAATCATGTTATGAAAGAAAATAGATTCTCCCCCCCCCCCCCCCCAGAAAAAAACCCATTAAGAAAAATAAACTAAAAAGTCTCCTTCCATCTGTATTCAGATACAATCAGTTCTTTCCCTAGTCCTTCAGAGTAGTCTGGGATCGATGTATTGCTGAGGAAAGCAAAGTCATTCCACTGATGATCTGCTTTTTATTTGAGTGAAGACATCTTTTGTTTCCCGGGACCCACATCCGTATGGAATCACCCTCTGCAAGGTGAGCTCCCTGAACAGCAGCCCTGTTTCCTTGGGGGTCACAGAACCCTGGTGCCGGCAGGCTGCTGGGCACACTTAATAAACGATTGTTGATTGATGTAAGGAGGCTTTCCAAGGGAACAAGATTTGCTTGTACTTTTGGGTGGATAAAGAGAAATGTTGTCCCTGCTGTTTGTATAAAACTTCACCTCCCACCCAGCGGAGAGTGGGCGTTTAAAGTCCCTCATTCAGGGACCCCTCGATCAGGCTGAGATGGGCTGCTTATTCATGCCTCCTGAGAAAGGAGCGGGGAGGGGACAGCAGAGACGGTCTCCTTGTGGATCAATGCCCTGTGAGGACGTCCGTCAGGACCGCCGTGCAGGACAATTTAGGGGTCAGGTTGTTGGACGTGCTTGAAGTCTTGAGCCACTCTTGGGCTGGGGGTGCATGGAGCTTGCAGGTGGTGGATGCTGTCGCTGCCCCAGCCCTGTGGCTTCTGGGCAGTCACATGGCATTGCACGGTCTAATTATAATCTAGCCTCAGTCAGTGTGGAGATACTTCTCTGTTCTCCCCTTAGAAGAAGAAACTTTGCTACTGACTGTGTGTCCCACACCAGCAAGTCCTTTCTTGGCCGGACCCCGCCGGCCTGTGCCCGTTGTCAGGCTTGGTTTTGTTGTGGAGTGTTTGTCATTTAGAAATGAGCTGGATTTGGGTTTCTTTGAGATGCTTGTTATATAGTGAGTGGGGTGATTTCATTACCTTGGTTGGAAGATCTCGTTACTAAGGCAACTGGTTACTGGATTGGATTTAGGAGAAGTAAACTGGAAGCCTGATAAAATCTCAAAATCCTTAGACACATTCCCTGGCGTGCCCTCCCCGCGGCTCCCACGCTCAGCTCCCAGCGACCAGCCACCACCGACTGTCCTCTCCCCTGCCCCCTTCTGCCTCTGAATTTCTCATTTCCCTGCCTGTCTAAAAGCGCTTCTTCTCCTGCTTCAGACTTTTCATCTTTTAAGTTCTCTATTAATGTCTTTTGTGGTGTGTGTGTGTGTGTGTGTGTGTGTGTGTGTGTGTGTGTGTGTGTGTGTAGAAAGAGGGAGACCGATACAGAGAGACAGAGACACACACAGGGAGAGACAGAGAACAGAGCGAGACAAGAGAGATGTCACCATTTAAGTGGGTGTTTTTCTTAGTAAAGACTCTTGTTTTTGATGCATACTTAACTCTTACCAAGATAACTTTTTGAAAGATAAAAATTTAACATCTGCCATCAGTTTTTATGACCTTAAAAGAGCACGGTTCAGCTGAAATTTCATTTAGGGAGGGTTTGTCAGGGAGATTGCTTTTCTTGTTTAGATATGGGACGCCCTTTGGTTCTCCTGCCCATTTGGGGAGTGTTCAGCGCAGAGCCCAGTGCCTTCTGCCGGGCCCTCCCAGCTGAGCTCCCCAACCTGGCCTAACCAGGACTGAGAGAGTCCAGTCTCTCTCCCAGCTGCCTCTTTTGGGGTGCTCTCTCTGTCAATAGTATCATGGGGGGAAGAGATATCCATGGACCCTTGGAGCAGTCTGTCCGAGGGCTCACTGGGTTCAGGTGTCATGTTTGTACAGGTGATCCCCATCTCTATAATCCATCTCCTTCCCCCTCCTCAGTTCCTTGGCTCCCTACTGGATTTGTCCTCGTGACTGTTCCAAAAGCATCTCAAAACTGATGAATCCAAAAAACAACTGTTCTTTCCCCGAAGAAAACTTAGCAGAGTTTTTGAGGTTAAAAAAAAGAAAGCACCTCTTTTTTTTATTAGGAAAGAAATTTTCGTTTTAAAATTTTCTTTTGGCTTAGGATAAGAGCCAACTTCATAGGAACAGACTGTTCTAGTGTTAGAAATTACACATTTATTTTCAAGCAAAAATGTTTTGTCATACAATAAGGTCATGGTGATATTTTTGTAAGTCTGTCCATATTTGTGCTCTAAATGGAAGCTAATTGGCTTCTTTCCCTCTCCCTTCTCCCTGAAATGTTCCAGTGCCTTTGTATCTAAAACAGCTGGTGCATCGCGCCTGTCACCTAGGGAATCCTTCACCATATGGCTGAGGTTTCAAGGATAAAGTAAATTCCAGCCAACCTGCCTCTCGCCTCACAGCTCTGTTCTCTCTGCCATACGGCATTCAGACACAGGGAATCACTGTCTGAGTCCAGGGCTGGCTAATCTGATCCAGAGGTGGGGAGATTATTATCCTGAAAAGACTGTTTATGTAGCATTTATTTAATGGAGGACTTGGCAGTTCTTTGTCAAGCAAGGATTCCCAAATGGAAAATCAGGATCGTCAGCTCTTCTGAAATTGAGGGTTGGCTGCCAGGAGTTACCTTAGAAGTAATACTAGGTATTAGCTAGGAGAGACCCAGCTGGGTTGTAGGGGTGTAGGCATGCAACGCATTATCCCATTCCCAGGGAAAGAACCCTTGTGGAGAAACACCTCCAAACCACAGATTTGTCTATTTCTGCTTCTTTGAATCCCAGACCTTTTCCCTACCTCTTTGGGGAACTGACTCGTCCCTGCTGAACTTTATTTTATAGATAACATTTATGGTCCTGTGGTCTAGGGGGTGTGTGTGTGTGTGTGTGTAATATACAGTTTGATTTTTGTTAATACTGCTATTTGTAATTTTTGATGATTTTAAAAAAAAATTACTGTCCTTTCCCCAGTTTCATCTTCCAAATAAAGGGATACCTTTGTCCATCTGGTAAACAAAATCTATGATCCCTTCTCAGAATCATTTTTTAAAATACCCAAAATGAAATACAAAGGAGGCTTGATTTTTGTTAATACAGCTATTTATAATTTTTTTATGATTTTAAAAAATTAATTAATTTATTTTTCATAATTACAACTTTTTGTTGACAGAGCCCATGCCAGGGTAATTTTTTACAACATTATCCCTTGCCCTCACTTCTATTCCGACTTTTCCCCTCCCTCCCTCCACCCTCTCTCCCAAATGGCAAGCAGTCCTATACATGTTAAATATGGCACAGTATATCCTAGATACAGTATATGTGTGCAGAACTGAACAGTTTTCTTGTTGCACAGGAAGAATTGGATTCAGAAGGTAAAAATAACCCGGGAAGAAAAACAAAAATGCAAACAGTTTACATTCATTTCCCAGTGTTCTTTCTTTGGGTGTAGCTGCTTCTGTCCATCATTGATCAACTGAAACTGAGTTAGATCTTCTCTTTGTCAAAGAAATCCACTTCCATCAGAATACATCCTCATACAGTATCGTTGTTGAGGTATATAATGATCTGCTGGTTCTGCTCATTTCACTCAGCATTTGATGATTTTTTTGAAGGTTACCATCCTTTCCCCAATTTCATCCCCCAATAAAGGGATACCTTTGTCCATCTGGTATATATCTACAATCCTTTCCTCGGAATCATTTTTTGAAATACACAAAATGAAATAGAGGATTATAAAGGAAGCCAGTTAGAGTGGAATATAGTTCCCAAAATCAGTCAATGATTAATCACTTTTATTAAGGGGCTACTATTTTCCAGATACTAGCCTTTGTTATAAAAGCAGGCTCTCAGACCCCAAATGGAGAATCCCTGCCCTAATGGAATCTGCCCTTGTAACAAGAAGTCACCATTAATGGAAGAAATTTAGTTTAGCAATGTGTACCACACTCCCTACTGGAAGTCTTGTTGGAATCCTAGTGTCAACTCAGCTTGAAACAAGATGAAAACTCAAGAGTGATGTCAGGGTCCTGGTGTTAACTCAATAGAATTGATACAGTGCTTGTTGGTTTACACCTTAGAGCGAATCCTTGCAGGGTGATGGGGTTGCTAATACTGATAGACAATAATGCTTGTGTTCACACCTCCCTTGAAGTTCTTAGGACCAGAGAGCACTCTGGGAGATAACCCATAATCCCTGCCTCCAGAAGGAGGAGTTAACCTTTGGGAGATCATATATATGGAGGAAGCTCTTAAAGCTTAGAAGAATTTCTCTGTAACAGTCTCCTGACTGGGGTTGGAGAGGAGCACTCTGGGAGGAAGCCCATAAGCCCTATCTTTGAGGCAAGAGAGATTCTTTGCAAATTCCACCTTGGTGCTAGCTGGAGGCTGAAGAAAGCAAAGGCAGAAGCCAAGGACAAAGCTGCAAGAGCTCTTGGAACCAAGCAGAGAGATAGGCCTGAGCTAACCGGGCTATATTGAAGGACACAATAAAAGATCTGAAATTTTACCAGCTGGCTGTGATTTTGGAGTAATTATTTATTTCAACTGAGACTAAGGCTGCCTCCAGAAAACCTCCTCGAGAAACCTGCTTTCTCCCAGAGAGAACTATTATTATTTTAAAGAAGAGAAAAACACCAACAAAGTCTGTCATCTTTCCACCAAGGAAGAGAGGGGAATGTTTTATCTCAGTGAGTTCCCTGGAATTGAGGTTGCTCACTGTCTCTTCCTCGATGCCTGTCAGTGTTGTTCTCCTCAAACATTGTGGATCATTTTCCTGGTTCAGCTCATTCTCCCCGGCGTCATTTCATACAAATCTTCCAAAGATTCTCTGATAAAACATCTGAGGCCATATAGGAATGCAAGTCCTGTGGACTTCTTTATTAGAATAGAAGCTCTTTAAGGGCAGGGACTGTCAGGCTCTAGAACTGGTACCAAAGGGAGGTACTTAATAAGTGCTTATTCATTCATTCTGCCATCTTGTAAACCATCATGGTCTGTGTCTTCATTCCTCTTTTTGATGGAAACCGTAATGACAGAATAGAAAGAGTAGAAGGTTGGGTTAAAGCTGGAAGAACTCGGTCACTTACTCTTTCTGTGCTCTTGGGCCAGGTAAGTCACTTTACTTCTAGGCGCTCTGCTGCCTAGAAGATGAAGGAGTTGGGCTCTCAGGTCCCTTTCCATCTGTGATCTCTTCTTTTGGGGCAACTAAGTGGTGCCATGGAGTGGTATCAGACTACCCCTGGAGTCATGAAGACCTGAGTTCAAACCTAACCTCAAAAACTTATTAGCTCCGGATTCCTCCCAAGGTTGTTAAAAAGTATCAAATGAGCAAAGTATCTATAGAGCGCTTAGTACAGTGCTTGACACATAGTAGGTACTTAATCAATGCTTATTCCTTCCTCCGACCCCCAGAGATACAGAGTGATCATCTAACATTCACACGTTATTAAAGTTCCTGCTTGGTGGATTTCAGATTTCAGAAAAGCCTGAACTGATACAAAGTGAAATGAGCAGAACCAGGAAAACATTGTACACAGTGACGGCAACATTGGATCATGAGCAACAGTGAAGGATTTAGCTGTTCTTAATGTTACAATGATCCAAGACTGTTCCAAAAAACTTGGGATGAAAATTGCCACCTTTCAGAGAAAGAACTAATAAAATCTAAATACAGATCAAAGTCTACTATTTTTCACTTTATTTTTTTCATGTTTTTTTCCCTTTTAGTCTGTTTTTTCTTTTACAACACAACTAATATGGAAGGGAAAAAGGAATATTTCTGTTGATTGCTTTTTCCAAGTTTTCAAGGAGCATCCCTTTCAACCTTCACTTTGTTTCTGCACCCAAACCTCAGTAATTCATGTCACTATGGATAAATGAACTGCACAGATGGCTCCCAAGCCTCATTTTTCATCTCCAACAAACTTTCTGCTAGAGGGATGAAAAAATTTCTATTTGAAATGTTATCGTTTGCGCTCTGATCTCCTCTAGTGATTGAATGTAAAATGATTAAAAGACGTGCCAGGGGAGGCAAGAGGGGTCTGGGTCAGGTCCTAAATAAGGAAGGGTCAACCGAACCACCGACCCTGCCAGTCTCATGTCTTCATAATGGTCTTCACTGGGAACGCTGTCTGGTCTTCTCCCTGTTTTGTATTGTGAGCAACAGATGAGTGCATATAAATGTTTGTCCACATATAAATCCTAGGTTCTGAGGTTCCCTCCTCTCAGGAGTCTACCATTATTGGAGTGTCACAAAGGAAAATCCCATTGGTCAAGGGCCATTGCTTGGAACAAAATACATTTCACTGACACAGAAATGGGGAAATGGTCTGCACGAATGAATGCATCTGGTTAGGATATTTATGGAAGTATATGTAGTATAGCTAATTTTAGGATTGTTTCTTTATACCCGGGATTGGGAATTATAAGTATGAGAGAGCTAATTTTTTGCATTTTAAGATCATTTCCATTAACATCAGATGTAGCCGGGTGGTACACTGGATAGAGCCCTGAATGTGGAGTCAGGGAAATCTGAATTAAAATTTAACATCAGATACTTATTAGCTGTGTAACCCTGGACAAGTAGCATCCTTTGTCTGCTTCAGTTTCCTTATCTGTAAATTGGGAATAATAATAGCACTTACCTCCTGCTATGGAGGATCAAAATTTTGTAAAGTGGATCTAATTACAGCACAATATAATTATGAGCTTATATTAAGTAACAGAGCCTGTGTGTGACATATCAGTTGAATACTGAGCTAAGTGCCAGGAAGGCCTGGATTTGATCCCTCCCTACCTTGGAAATTTCGGAGGAGCCATATTTTAGACAGTCTGGGTAGTTGAGAATGTTTTCTGTGTGTTCTCTAGCTATCTGGCCCGATGCAAATCACTTAATGACTTTAATCATTCTTTCATCCCCCAGGTTAAGTCACAGGCCACTGGTCAGAGATCACAATTGAAAGCCACAGGGACCAGAGAGCTGGGGGAGGAGGGATATCACTTGCTGATGCAGTCGCCACATATGAGGGAGGGACTCTTTATTAATTTCTTTAGTATTTAATTTTTTCCAATTGCATGTAAAGATGGTTTTCAGCATTCGCTTTTTTTTTTCTTCTGGCTGAGGCAATTGGGGTTAAATGACTTGCCCAGGGTCACACAGCCAGGAGGTGTTAAGAGTCTAAGCTCATATTTGAACAGTCCTCCTGACTTCAGGGCTGGTGCTCTCAGCATTCACTTTTACAAGATTTTGAGTTATATATTTTTCCCCTCCCTGCCATCCCCCAAGACAGCAAGCAATATGGTATCGTTTATATAAATGCAATCATGTAAAACATTTCTACATTGTGTTGTAAAAGAAGAAATAGGACAAAAGGGAAAAAAAACATGGGGGAAAAGTGAAAAATTCTGCATTTAGACTCCAGAGTTCTTCCTCTGGCTGCAGGTGGTATTTTCCATCTGTTGGAAGCATCTTGGATCACTGCATTGCTGAGAAGGGCCGAGTCCAGCACAGTGGATCCGCACAGAATCCTGTTTCTGTGTACGATGATCTGGTTCTGCTCACTTCACTCGGCGTCAGTTTGTATTAAGTCTTTCCAGCCTTTTCTGAAATTGGATCCGCTGAGCAGGGATTATTTCATTCTTGGAAACCTGTATTGTCTAACTACAGAACCTGGCACGTAGTAGGTGCTGAGTAAACGTTAGTTGATCAAGGATGAAACTATTCACAGAAAGATTTTGCTTTTTCCCTTACAGGGTTTGATTATTATTGCTTATGGCCCCCCCCCCCCCCCACCCCCGAGGCAATTGGGGTAAGTGACTTGCCCAGGGTCATACAACTAGAAAGTGTTGTCTGAGACTAGATTTGAACTTAGGTCCTCCTGACTTCAGGCCTGGTGCTCTAGCCACTGCACCTGGCTACCCCGCTTATGTTTTTAAGTAATTTAAAAAAAAAAAATCTTCAGTAGATAGAACCATCATCATCATCTCATTTACATATTGTCTTAAAATGTGTAAGCCACTTTACAAACATCAGCTCTTTTGACTCTCACATCAAACAACCCCACCCACCCAGAGCTTGGTTTGTGCATAGGAAGTGTTTAATAAACCTTCATCCATCCATCCATTGATTCATTCTCCCACTCTCCCCCATGAGGTCCTTTTCAACTCTGATGTCTTGTGAATGTCACAGCTGGAAGGACCCTTATGGATCATCTCCAACCATCTCTGCTTTACGGAAGGGACTCACTCGAGTCCCCGGCCATCGGGAGCAGCGTCAGGACCCTGAATCCAGCTCCCTGTCCAGGGTCCACAGCTGCCTTCGGCTGCAGGAATGATCATTCACCCACTTGTTCCCAGCCTGGACCAGCAGGTGTTGTGTGCAGATGAGATCCCAGACCAGCTGGGGGGAGAATCCGTTTCCTGGCGAGTCTGGGGGCCCGCTGCCCCTTGGTGCCCCAGGGGACTTTGCCCGCTGGAGAGCAGCGTCGGCAGAGCCGGTTCTTGCTGGGGATCCCCCAGTTGCTATTTCTCTCCTTTCAAACGTAGAGAAACTTGAGAAAACAGATGTTGTCCTGGTGTTAAGTGGAGCGTTGGCTCATTCATCCTTCTAGGTGTCGGCCCACAGAGAGTAAGGAGAGTACACGGTGTTCACTGTGTTAGAAGATGCGATGAGCGTGACTTAGTCTGTCATTAATCGTTCTCTGTCTTCCTGAAAAATAAGCCCCAGAAATCTCCCCCCGGTTTTGTCCGAGCCTGGCCACCCTCCTACGCTTTTTCAGAGCCTCCTTCTCAGTGTCTCTGTGTTAAGGTGGAATGATCAGGGGGCTCTGGTTTCGAGTTCTGCCTCTGATGTTGATGCCATTGGGCGAGATCCCCTGGTCTTCAGTTCACTAAAGTGAGGGGTTCTGTCAGGTGGTCTCAGAATCTGGGATCCAGGCAGTCCCTCCCCCAAGCCCTGTCACTTTCTATCACCCTTGCTGCCTACAGCCATCGCCTTGCTTCTCTTCCTACTGCTTCTGTCCCCTTAACCCTTCCTGAAGTTGGAAAGCTCCATGAGGACAGAGGATGGTTTCTGTGTGTTCCCCTGAGCTGAGGATGGAGCCTCAGGAGGGAACGGCACAGGTGGGGGGTGTAATGTCATTTAATTTGGGGATTGTACCAGTCTCCTGTAATGGTGACTTTGCCTTTGTTCTCTCCCAGCTGGATATCCTCTACCTCCCTGTCCCAATCATATGTGAAGCCTTGCTCTGGGGGCATCGCTGGCACAGTCCCCAGCCTTTTCTGTCTCTCTCTTGCTCCTAAATGACGCCTCCCATTGGTCCTGTTTGTGGTTTAATCATGTCTGACCCTGTGACCCCATTTGAGATTTTCTTGGCAGAGATAGTAGAGTGGTTTGATATTTCCTTCTCCAGCCCAATTTACAAATGAGGCAAGCAGGTGGAGTGATTTGGCCAGGTCACACAGCTAGTAAGAAAAGTCAGATGTGACCTCAAGTGCTCCTCTCTCTCCACTGCCCTGCCATTGGTCTCCACCCCCTTTTGTAGTCTGATAATCTGTTTTTCCTCTTCCCATGTAATCACGGTTCTATTTTTTTCAACTTCCTCCTACTTTCTTTTTTCTTCTAATTTATTCATTTTAATACACATTGCTTTATGAATCACGATGGGAGAGAAAAGCAAATTGGAAAACACGTGGGAGGGGGAAAACCAGAAAAAAGAAATGAACATAACAGGTGTGGATTTAGTTCTTTCTCTGGCTACACGTGCATTTTCTGTCCAAAGTCTATTGGGATGGCTTTGGATCACTGAACCACTGCGGAGAACTAAGTCTTTCACAGCTGTTCATCACATTCTTGCTGTTATTGTGTACAGTGATGATCTGGTCTTGCTCACTTCCCTCAGCATCAGTTCCTATAATTCTCTCCAGACCTCTCTGAAACCCTCCTGCTGATCTTTTCTTACAGAACAATAATATTCCATAACATTCATACACCAGAACTTATTCAGCCATTATCTAGCTGATGGGCAGCCACTCAGTGTCCAGTCTCTTGCCACTACAAGAAGGGCCAACACAAACATTTTTGCACATGTGGGGCCTTTTCCCTCCTTTAATCATAGCCTAAGTTAGCATTTACACGGTTTCTCAAGCCCTTTGAATGTCATTTGCTGCATTCCTCAGGACATCCATGGGTGGTAAGTGGAAGCATTATCCTCAGTTTACAAAGGGGGAAACTGAGGCAGATTTAGGGTGACTAAGATGGTCAGTGGCTGAGACGGGATTTGGACTCTTTTATTGGCGACCCCCCCCAGGCCATTTTGACCCTTCTCCCGATTGGGGCTCCTGGGTCTGATCTGGCTCTGTGGCCACCGGCTCCTTGTCCCTGTGCAGGCAGGCAGGGTGAGGGCGGCATCTGACCCCTGTGCTCCGTGCCCTGCCTGGGTGGACACTCATACGTCCTGGGCCGGAGGAAAACTTTGGGAGATGTCCAGCGACAGAATGCTGTAATGCGATTAAGGTGGAAACAGCAGAGCGTCCCGTTTCAGGCCCTCCCTCAGGTCCCACAAAGAATTCCTTGTTCATAATGAAACAAAACTGGAAGGAACGGGCACAAGCATTCTTCTGGGGGCTGTACTGCCAGGATGTTAGGAGGCTGAGATGGATTGATTTAAATATTCAGTATTCAGTTCAATAACCATTGATTAACAGTTTCCACGTCCCAGGCACTGTGCCAAGCACTGGAGGTACAAAAAAAGGGTAAAAAGTAATCTGAGCCCTCGGAGAACTTACAACCTAACGGGAGAGAAACGGGCAGACGACCATGCATGCTCCGTGCCGGATAGGTGGGAGGTAAGTAGCTGAGGGAAGGCGCTGGGATTGAGAGGGCCTCTTCCAGGGGCCTTCCCTGGCTCCCCCAGATGCTTCTGATTCCAGAGAAATGGCTCAGCCCATTTTGTGCCTGTGCCTGTGTCCAAGGCTTGTTTCCCTTAGTGCCAGGCACCTGGGGACAGCTTGGTAAGGGCTCATATGTGGAAGTCCTGTGGTAAATGTGTATGTGTGTATATATATATATATATATATATATATATATATATATATATATATATTTATTTATTTATTTAACTAGGGGATGGACTGGATCTTGTTGTTTCCGTGATGTGTCATTGTCAGGAGACTGTAAGTTTCTTGAGGTCAGGGCTGCCTCTTCCCGTGCACAGGGTACCTCCGATGCGACTTTGAGCAAGCTGCTTTGCTTTTCTGACCCTCAGTTTCCCCATCTGTAAAGTGAGTAGGTGAGTCCCACTGGCCTGAAGGATCCTCTGGGCTGTGACAGCCGAGTCCCAGACCATCCACTTTCCAGTTATTAATACGCCCACTGTGAAAAACACATGGCGCATCCTCACCCACTTTCTAGGTTTTTGTCTTTATGGGTTTGTGATAAGCAGCTTTGTCAAAGAAAATAAAGGTTCTCAAACTCTTGAGGTCCAACTTTAGGGGGAAAAACACGTTGGGTCTCAAAACACTTTTAAAATAAGCCCAGAAGCCTGAATGAAAGAAACAAAAGACTTCTAATCAGGAAAAAATAACATATTGGAGAAAAAGTGGGCATTCATTTCTGTTGTCTTGCCGCGTGATTGTGGTTCTCTCTCTGTAGGAAAAAATTCCCTCACTGATGCCTGGTTTTCACCCTTTTAAACCCCTGG
This sequence comes from Sarcophilus harrisii, assembly GCF_902635505.1. NCBI lineage: Eukaryota > Metazoa > Chordata > Mammalia > Dasyuromorphia > Dasyuridae > Sarcophilus > Sarcophilus harrisii. Next base: position 267,650,392 of record NC_045430.1, on the reverse strand, counting down.
CTTAACTTGACTCAATTATTTTAAAGTTCTGTGTTGATGAACAAATTGGAACCATCTTGAGCATTTCCCTTATTGAGGCTTAGGAAAACATACTCCCAGATTGCCTCAGAATCTTTGCAAGTATTGATTTGGATGCCAAGTAAGTTTCTTCAGATAGCTCCCCCCCCAAAAAAAAGAAATGCTAAATCATTTCCCAAAAAGCCTTTCTGCACTGAGCTTTTCTTGAACCCGAAGCACAGACCCACATTCCCTGTGCTCAGGGATGGCAGCAGGGATTGCATCTCATTCCTCTCAACTGCGGCTTTCTCTTTAATGCACAAAGGTGTTTTTTCTGTTGAGTTATTTAAAGCTGCTGGGAACATCTTCGGCCCAAGTATTACAGGAATGCATTTTGGGTCTTTTCCAGCTGTAAAAGCATAAAGCTCTTCTTATGCACAGCTCTCAAAGTACACGAGGCTGCTATTTGAAAAGCCTGGTGGACTTAACTAACTCGATTATGGTGTTGGAAAGTTTCCTTTTTGGGGTAAAAAAACACTAAACCCTCCCATTATTCATATATTTCATATATATATGAAACTATATTTCATAGACTTGGATTTCAGTCATTAAACAATTATATATTAAGCACCTGCTGTGTGCCAAGCATTGTGCCATATGCTGCAGATGTAAAGATCAAAATCACACAATCCCTTCTTTCAAGAAACTTACATTTTAGCAAGGGAGAGGTAGGTGGCATATAGAAGATGAATGCACAAGGTCATTTTGGGGACCAGGTGCCCCAAGGTGGCTTTGGATTTCAGAAGACATGGATTCAAGGCCTACCTCTGATTCATCTTGGTTTTGGGGAGCCCTAAGTCAGTCACCCTCTCTGAGACCAATTCATTATTTGACAAAAAAAAAAAAAAATTACACTGCTGGTAGTAGACTGGGGTGTAGCCAGTTCTAATAAATACTTAGAGGTTCTTTCAAGAGTCACTACTAACATCTCCCTTTCTCCCCTTTTTTCCTTCCTCCTTCCCTCCCTTCCTCCCTCCCTCCCTTCCTCCCTCCCTCCCTTCTTCCCTGCCTCCCTCCTACCTCCCTTCCTCCCTTCTAGCTGCCTACCTACCTTCCTGCCTACCTCCCTTCCTCCCTTCTTGTTTTCCTTACTTCCTTCCTCTTTTCCTCCCACCCTCCTTCCCTTCCTTCCTCTCTTTCTTCCTCCCTCCTTCCCTCCCTTCCTTTCTTCCCTTCATTTCCACTTTTTTTCCTCCCTCCCCTCCCCAATCTGCTATAGGTTATACATGTGCTCTGTAAATGTAATTCCACATTAGTCAGGTGTGAAAGAGAAAACCAAACCAAACCAAACAAAACGCCAAAAAAAGTGAAAATAGTCTGCTTTGATCCACGTTCAGTCTCCATAGTTCTTTCTCTGGATGTGAATAGCATTGTCCATCGCAAGTCTTTTTGAATTGTCCTGGATCATTATATTGTCGAGAAGAGCCAAGTCTAAGATGGTTGATCGTCACACAATGTTGCTGTTACTGCGTATTGTGTTCACTTAGTATCAGTTCATAGAAGTCTTTTCAGGTTTTTCTGAAATCAAAAAATCATCATTTCTTATTGCTAAATAAACTGTGGCATGTGAATGCAATAGAGCACAATAGATCTCTATTTCATTCATGCCACAGTTTATTTAGCCATTCCCCAGATGAGGGTCTCTCATCCTTTCAATTTTCAGTTCTTTGACACCACAAAAAGAGCGGCTATAAATATTTCTGTACATGTGAGTCTTTCCCTTTCCTTTTTTTTAGATCTCTTTCAGACACAGACCTAGTAGTGGTATTGCTAGATCAAAGGGTATGAATATGTTGTTTTTGAGAGTGCTCGGATCAGTTCACAACTCCACCAACGATGCATTTTTGTTTCCATTTCCCCTCTTATCCAACATTTGTCACTTTACTTTTCTGCCAGATTAGCCAATTTGATAAGTGTTAGATGGTATCTCAGAGTTGTTTTAATTTGAATTTCTACATCAAAAGTGATTTAGAGCATTTTTTCATGTGATAGTATTGATGGGTTTAATTTCTTCATCTGAAAACTTCATATCCTTTGATCATTTTTCATTTGGGGAGTGACTTGTATTCTTATAAACTTGACTATGTATTAAAAGTTTTCTATGTAGTTTAGAAAGAAGATCATTGTCAGAAACACTGGCTTAAAAATTGTTTCTCAGGTTTCTGTATTCCTTATAATTTTGATTTTGTTGGGCAAAGCCACTTTATTTTGCATTTCATAATGTCTCTATCTCTTGTTTCGTCTTGAATTCTTCCCTTGAAAAGTAAATTATTTCTAGTTTTCCTAATTTATCTATTGTTCATTCTTTTGTGTAAATCATGTAGTCATTTTGATCTTATCTTGATATATGGTATGGGATGTTGATCTATGCCTACTTTCTGTCATACTATTTTCCAATTTTCCCAGTTTTTGTCAAATAGCAAGTTCTTATCCTAGAAGCTGGAGTCATCTTTGGGCTTCTCAAATAGTAGATTACTGTAGTTATTGACTACTATGTCTTGTGTTAACTTATTCCACTGATCCACTACTCTATTTCTTGGCCACTACCAGATAGTTTTGATGATTACTGCTCTATAATATAGTTTTAGATCTGGTATGGCTTGGTCACCTTTTTTTGCATTTTTTTCCATTAATTCCCTTGATATTCTTGATCTTTTGTTCTTCCAGATGAATTTTATTATTTTTTTCTAGCTCTATAAAATAATTTTTGGTAATTTTATTGATAGAAATTAATTTAGGTAGAATTGCCATTTTTATTATATTAGCTCAGCCTACCCATGAACAATTGATATTTTTCCATTTGTTTTAATGTTATTTGTGTGAAAAGTGTTTTGTAATTGTGTGTCTTGGCAAATAAGCGCCTAAATGTTTTACATAGTTTATAGTTATTTTAATTGGACTTTCTCTTTCTTTCTCTCTTGCTGAGGATTGTTGGTAATATATGGAAATGCTGATGATGTATATCGGTTTATTTTATACCTTGCGATTTTGCTAAAGTTGTTAGTTGTTTCAAGTAGTTTTTTAGTTGATTTTGTAAGTATGCCATCATATCATCTACAAATTAGTCTTACTTTCTCAAAGGCTATTCTAATTTTCTTTCATTTTTTTTCTTATTGCTAAAGCTAACATTTCTAATACAATATTAAATAATAGTGGTAATAATGGGAATCCTTGTTTTACCTTCTGATCTTATTGGGAAAGGCTTCTAGGTATGCCCATTACAGTTAATGTTTACTGATGGTTGTAGATAGATATTATTTATAATTTCAAGGAAAGTTCGATTGATCTATATTCTTTTGAATTTGTTTTAATAGGAATAAGTGTTATAGTTTGTCAAAAGTTTTTTCTGCATCTATTGAGATAATCTTACCGTTTCAGTTGGTTTTATTATTGATATGGTCAGTTATGCTAATAGTTTTCCTAATATTGTATCAGCCCTACCTTCTTGGTATAAATCTCATCTGATCATAATGTATTATCCTAGTGGTATTATCCTAATTGTTATAATCTCTTTGCTAATTTTTTATTTAAGATTTTTAAATTCAATAGGGAGATTGGTCTATAATTTTCTTTCTCTGTTTTGGCTCTTCCTGGTTTAGCATATTTGTGTCAGAAAAGGAATTTAGTAGAACTTATTTGCCTGTTTTTCCAAATATTTTATGGTATTATAATGAATTGTTCTTAAATGTTTGATAAAATTCACTTGTAAATCCGTCTGGCTCTGGAGATTTTCCTTAGGGAGTTCATTAATGGTTTATTCACTTTCTTTTTCTAAAATGAGGTTATTTAAATATTTTCTTTCCTCTTCTGTTAATCTGGGCAATTTATATTTTTGTAAGTATTCCTCTATTTCACTTAGATTGTCAGATATTGACATACAGTTGGGCAAAATAACTCCTAATTATTGCTTTAATTTCCTCTTTTTTTAAGCTAAATTATTATGTTATTTATTATTATAGATTATATCACTTTTGCTTCATTTGTCTATTTTACTTTATTCCCTTTGTTATTTTAATTCCCTTTTTTGATGATACTGCTAATTTGTTTTTTAATCAAATTACCAAAGGTTTATCTCTTTTATTGTTTTTCTCCCAATAAAACCAGCTTGTAGTTTTATTTATTTGTTCAATAGTTACCTTACTTCCAACTTTATTAATTTTTTTCCTTAAATTTTCATAATTTCTAATTTGTTATTTGTAGAGGGCCAGGAGGCAAGAATCCATCCCAGGTCTTAAATCTTCCCGCAACTTGGCTCACCAACATCTCTTTTCTATTATTAATAGCAGACATATGCTTGGTAATACTATAAGTTGGAAATCTAGTGACTGAAACAAAATGCAAACACTATTCAACACATTAAAGGCAAATCTTTGAACTTAGAACAGGAAAGAACGTCCACAAGAAGACTAAACGTATTTGGGAGAAAGATACCTGAGACAATGGCAAAATAAACTTTACTCTGATGTGTATCTCAGTTATATATATATGTGTATCTCATCTTTGTCTAAGTAACCAAAATCCGGGACTTCAGGGGTTTAATCATTTACATCACAGTAGATTTTGTTGGGCTATAGGAACTTCAAAAGAGTGTACTTTGTATCAAACCTGTAAGCATTTAAGGTATATATATATTTGTGTTCCTGATCAATAAAACTTGAAGAGTTCTGACTGAATTCTTTTGCCTGGCCTCCTGACTATCAAACTCTTCATCTCACTACAGGAGCTAGACTCTAAAAGTTTGTAATTGGGGATTTTAAATTTGTTTGTTTGTTTTTAGTTTTTTTTTTAAACTGCACGTTCAATTCATTTTATTCATGTAAGCATCTGGAGATAAAAAATTTCCCTTAAGTACTGCTTTGACGGCATCTCATAATTATGGCATATTGTCTCATTATCGTCTTCTTTGATGAAATTATTGATTCTGTGATTTGTGGTTTGACCCACTCATTCTTTAGAATTAGATTATATCAATTAGTTTCCAATTACTCTTTAATGAAACTATCTTTCCAAGGTGTTTTATTATGTGTAATTTTATTACATCATGATCTGAAAAGGATGCATTTACTATTTCTCCCTTTTTGCTTTTGGTTGTGATGTTTTTATGCCTTCATACATGGTCACATGGTCAGTTTTTGTGTAGGTGCCATGTACTGCTGAGAAAAAAATTATTTCTGTCCCCATTCAATTTTTCTCCAAAGGTTTATCATGTCTAACTTTTCTAAAATTCTATTTTCCTCATTCTTTCTTATTTATTTTGAAGTTAGATTTATGTAGTTTTGAGAGGGCAAGGTTGAGATTCTTCCATTAATATAGTTTTATTACTGTTTCTTCTTGTAACTCATTTAACTTCTTTAAGAATATGGATGATATACCATTTGGTGCATACATATTTAATATTGTTATTTCTTTATTATCTATGGTACCTTTTAGCAAGATGTAGTTTTTCCCCTTGTCTCTTAATTAGATTTGTTTTTTCTTTTGCTTTGTCTGAGATCAGGATAGCCACCCCTGCTTTTCTTTCGTTTTTACTTCACCTGAAGAATAATATATATTCTGCCCCAATCTTTTCCCTTTATTCTCTGTGTGTCTCTCCACTTCAAATGTGTTTCTGGTAAACAACATATTGTAGGATGCTGGGTTTTAGTCCATTCTGATGTTTGTTTTCATTTTATGGGAGAGTTCATGTCATTCACATTCATTTATAATTAGTAACTGTGTACTTTCTTCCATCATCTTCCCTACTCCTTTATGCTTTTGTCTCTCCTGTCACCTTGTCTTTCCTCACCATTGTTTTACTTCTGACCTCTGCCTCTCCCAATCTCACCTGCCTTCTATGAACCCTATTTTACTTCTCTTTTCTTCCCTCCTCCCCATTTTCCTATAGGGTAAGATAATTTTCTTTATCCATCTGAGTCTGTATATTATTGTCTCTTTGAGTCAAATCCAATGATAGTAAGGTTCAAACAATCTCCAACCCCTCTTCTTTCCCTCTAGAATAAGTCTTTCATGCTTCTTTATGTAATATAATTTACCTCATTTTGCCTTCCCTTTTCCTCTTCTCCAAATACAATCTTTTAAATTTACTCTTTAATTAATTTTTAAATTATCAAGTCAACATCAACTTATACCTACACCTTCTATCTTTGCATAATCATTAATTGCTGTAATGGAGATACAGTTCTTAAGAGTTACAAGTCTCATCTTCCTATATAGGGATGTAAACACTTTAACTTCATTGAATAACATGTTTTGTTTTTCTTTTCTGTTTACCTTTTTGTGCTTCTCCCGAGTCTTGCATTTGAAGATCAGATTTTCTGTCCATTTCTGGTCTGTTCTTCAGAAAGTTTGAAAGTCTCCTATTTCATTGGATGTCTGTCTCCTTCTGAAAGAGTATGCTGTTTTGCTGGAGAATTGATTCTTAATTGTAATCCAAGCTCCGTTGCCTTCCAGAATATTTTATTCCAAAGCCCTCTCATCCTATAATGTAGAAGCTACTAAATCCTATATTTTCCTGACTGTGACTTTTTGATACTTGAATTGTTTTTTTTCTGGCTCTTTGTAGTGTTTTCTTCTTTTTACCTGATAATTCTGGAATTGGGCTATAATATTCCTTGGAGTTTACATTTTGGGATCTCAGGAGGTGATTGGTTGATTCTTTCAGTGATTATTTTACTCTCTGGTTTTAGAGCAGTTTTCCATGATAAGTTCTTGAAAGAAGCTGTCTAAGCTTGTGGTCATGGCTTTCAGGTAGTCCAATAATTCTTAAATTACCTCTCCTGGATCTGTTTTCCAGGTCAGTTGTTTTTCCAATGAGGTATTTTACATTTTCTATTATTTCTACGCTTTGATTTTTGTTGGACTGATTTTTGATGTCTCATTGAGTCATTTTACTTCCACTTGTTCTGTTCTAATTTTTATTGAATGATCTTCATTAGCTTTTGTACCTGCCTCCTTTGGGCTAATTCTTCCCTTTAAAGTGGTTATTTACCCCTCCAATTGGTCAGGTCTCTTTTTAAAGGAGTTCTCTTTTCTTCAGTCACTTTTTGGCTTTGTTTTCTAAGCTGTTGACTCTTTTTCACAATTCTCTTGCATAAATCTCATTTCTTTTCCCAGTTTTTTGTTTGTTTCTCTTACTTGATTTTAAACTTCACCATCCCCTGTGAGACTGCGTGTAGGCATTGTGACAGGGCTATCCCCTTCTCAGCTTGGGTTTTGATCTTTCCTGTCGCCGCGGTAGCTTTCTGCGGTCAGAGCTTTTTGGGTTTTGTTTCTTGCTCGTTGTTTGGCTCATTGCACGCTTTTCCAAGCAGAGCTCTGCCCCGAAGCCCCAGGGGCCTGGGGACTGTCTCCGAGTGCTGGGTCGTGGGGCCGGCTCATCAGCCCTTGCCGAGCTGTGGGTTCCAAGGCTGAGCTTGCCTCGCTGCTGACCTGCTGTACTCACGGCCTGCTGAGCCATCTTGGCTCTGCTCCTTCATCTCCCTCCTTGGAAGGGGGTGTCTGGAGCTGCCCCGCTGTGATCTTCTTGCTGTGGGAGGTGGGTCAGGGAAGCGCCGGGGGGCCCCCCAGAGCCGCCCCCCCAGAGCCGCCCCCCGGCCTCCGGGGCGCCTATGACTTTTGTCCTGGCAGCAGCTGTGTCCACAGCCCAGATCACCCTAAAGCCAGTTTGGGGCTGGCTCCTGCAGCGCCGCCTGCCCATTGCACAGATGAAGGACCCGAGGCTAGTGTATGGACGCTGTGCAGTCCTGGGCTCCTGACTTGCCTCCTGGACCCCGAGCCATAGCTGGCAGGGAGTCGGGGCACACAACAAGTGCCATGGGGGGCCCTGTGGGTGCCGTGGGGGGCCCTGTGGGAAAGGCCCTGCGTGTTTACACTGATCACTCTTGGATTCTGCTGTATTTATTCACGCTTGCGTTGCTCTGTGAGTTCATCTTCCCAAACTCTCTGCTTTACATACATGAAAAAGAAATGAAAATGTTTCCCTAGAGCAAATTCTGCGTCCATATTGCAGCGAAGGAGTGAATCAGAGCGTGGGCTTATTTGGCGCTTGGCAGGTACGAAGCAGTGTGGAAGAGCTGCTTGCGTTGATGCGCCCTCGGGAAGTCCTGGTGGGAAGACTGGGGACAGACGCCGCAGAGACCCGGGAAGGGCATGATTGGGTTTTAGAAAACCCGAGTCTTCGTTAATGGCCTGCATCAGTCTTAGGGCCCTGCCCCGGGCCCGGTGGTTAGTCTAACCCAAGGTGCCTAGAAATGTGCTCTTTTTTTTTTTTTAATAGCTTGTAGGTTTGAGGCGGGTTTTGAACTCAGGTCTTCTGGCCCTGGGCGAAGCTGGCTCGTGTCCCCCTGTGGTAACAGATGTCACCCCGAGGTAACATTCACATCGCTTGTCTGCGCATCTCATTTTCCTAAGTGAAGAACAGGTTGGGGGCTCGGGCCCCTGTGGCTGGCCCAGCTCGGGGTCCTTCCTCTGGACTGGGACAGTGCCCCGGAAAAATGGCTCCACGTTGTTTCTCCCCCAGGCATGGCGGACTTGTTTGGGCAAAGGCACTCTCCCCTCCCGGGCCTGGGCGTCTCGGGGGGGCTCGTGGTAGGAGTGGGATCACCAGTGATTGAATTGAATTGATTTTAATATATGCACCAAAGCTACTGCTTTGTTACTCTTAGGGGTGAGCGTTCTGTCTCTAACCATTGGGCATGTGCCTATAAGTGTGCTGGAGCAGCCTGGCTTCAGCCGGTTCGTTTCCCCCAGTTCTGCCCCTGTAACTTGGACCATTTCTTTTCCCTTAGCCCCAGGGTACCCAGACCCCACCCTGATCACCTAGTAGGGGCACCTGCACCCCGGAGGAACCCTCACCCTCCAGGCCGGGCCAGGACAAAGTTCAGCCAGTGTGAGGTCTTGGGCATCCAGGCACCTTCCTGCCTGCTTGTGGGGGTGGGGTTGGGAGAGCCTGCAGTTCTGTTCCTTACCCCTCTGCCCTGCTTGACCCCTCACCGTCAGTGGGCTGACTCATGTCACCTCGGATTTGCGCCTTGCCATCTCCCTCTCTGCTGCACCCTGAGGGCTCCTGGACTTGCCGTCCATCCTGCAGCGGCCAGAGTTGTAGCCTGACCCCCTCAAGAACAGGACACTAGAGTCTTTCTTTTAAGCTTTACGTGCTTAGCATGGGGTTCGGCACACAGTAGGCACTTGTTTCGTTCATACCCATTTTCCCCCAGTTCTTGTAAACTTCTGCTTTGGCTGTATGAGTATGGCTGTGGGGACCCAGTCTCTGGAGCTGTCGTCTCTCGGCTTCTCTTCAGATTCTGGCCCTTTGGCTTTGCAGAGATTAACATGGGGTTCGGGGATGGTTTAATCATGGAGCGTTTTGCTTTGCCTTTGGGGATCCACTCCCTGTTGGGTGACAGCTGGCCGGAGAGGGGGCAGAGGTCCCCTCGGGCAGTAAGGTTGGCAGCCCCCCCCCCATTGGCTGGCATCCCACCGGCCGACCACCAGAGCATCTTCTGGGACCCACTGCCGTCTACTTAAAAATGACGACTCTGTCCTGAGGGGAAGCGCCCATTCCTCGTGCAGATGGCCACCCCCTGTGCCGTAGTAGGCAAGTCTGAGGAAATCACTAGTGGCACAGAGAGCGAATCGATTTGTGTAGGTCACACAGCCCAGCCAGAATTTGAACTTGGGAATTTCTGCCTCCTAACCCAGCGTTCTGTCCAATGAAAGGCGGTGCCTTCTGAGCGGTTTCACAACTTTAAGCGAGGGGTCAGGGTGTCCTGAGAGATGGATGGACACTTGAGACAGCGGATGACTGGAGCTGTCACCTGGAACCAGGAAGGGCTGAGTTTGAATCCTGCCTCAGGCGCTTCCTAGCTGTGTGTCCTCTCTCAGCCTGTTTCCTCATGTCTAAATATGAGGGTGATTAATGGTACCCCCTGGCAGGGCTGCTGTAAAGAAAAGAAATCCTGTGTGTGAAGTTGTTTGCAACCTTAAAACTGCATAAATGCCAGTGGTTATTACTGTGATCCTGTTGTCATAGCTCTGTCAAGTTTATGGGACTACTGTGCCTCTACCAGCTCTCGGGCAGTGCAGGAGGCTGGCAGCCGCCCGCCTTGGCCAGGAAAAAGAATGGGTGCCCACTGTCGCTGCCGTGCCTTCCGGCCAGCCCTGATCCTTTGTTCTCCTTTTTTGATCTGTTGGCAGATGATGAGCCAAGTGGAAGGGCAGCAGAAGAGCCTCGTCCGAGCCATCGAGGCCTTGCCAGGCTCAGGCCCCCTCACGGCCTTGGACCAGGACCTGCTGCTGCTCAAAGCTACCTCGGCGGCCACCCTCAGCTGCCTCGGAGAGTGCCTGAGCCTGCTGCAACAGAGCATCCACCAGGTGGGCCAATATAGCCACAGGACGGGGCCTTCAGGTAAGACGACAGACCCCCTCCTGCTCCTGTAACTGAGGGTGGGCACTGGGCCCAGCGCAGCTTGCCTGTCCCTTCCCGCTGGCAAGGTCAAGTGCTAGAGGGCAGGGCCTGTGGCCCCCCCGCCCTGCGCCTCCCACGGAGTAAGCCCTACGGTCAGGGCTTGTGCTCTGCTGGTGGGAGGGAGACAGAGGCGTGTGTGTGTGTGTGTGTGTGTGTGTGCGCGCGTAACCGCGAGTGCACATATGCGCGAGAGACCAAGAGACCCAGAGATTTTCTATAGAGAGACATAGAGGTTTTACACATAGAGAGAGACCGAGAGACTGAGACAGACAGACAGAGATTTTATATAGAGAAATGAGATGTTACATAGAGAGACACAGTCAGATTTTACATATATATGTATAGCTATAGAGAGACAGATTTCATACACACAGACATATACGCAGAGAGAGACTGAGGTTGAGATTTTATATAGAGACATTTTTATGTTAGTGTTTATGTGAATATATGGAGAAAGAGGCAGAGCCAGAGTTTATACATACATACGTATACATGTGTATATTAATAGACAGATTTTCCATACATATATATAGAGACAGATACACACAGAGACAGACAGGATTTTATATACAGAGAGACTTACAGAGATAATATGTAGTATATATATATATATATATATATATATATATATATATATAATATGTTTAGTTAAAGAGAATATCAGACACACGCACATATATACGTTTCTGTGTGTACATGTAGACAGACAGAGAGGCAGATGGGGAAGGGGAGAGAGGGCTTCAGCTTTCCTCTGGGGGTCCCAACCCTCTTTTACTGTATCCTCAGCACACGTTTCTGCCATTTTCCTCCATCGTGACTCCCAGAGTAGAGGCAGCACTTGGAGGTCTCCATCCCTCCCCATTGCTATATGTTGCCCAGAGAATGAGGGGAGGGGGAGAAAGGAAGGAACTATGTGTCCGAAGTTCGAAAAGAGGAGAATGACGTAAACGAGTTGGGTCTGAATGGATCAGCTCTCGGTCCCCTTCCTCTGAGTGGCAGAGCCCTGTGATTGTGGAGCTTGGGAGGCATCACTAACCTGAGGTAGCTGGAGCTTTGGCCCAGGGTGTCAGAATTTAGAGGGCACCGCCATCTGACCCACGGTTCCCTTCATTGGCTTAGGAGCACCAATCGTGGGCCACCCCGAAGAGCCCCTGTAGTACCTCCGCCTTCCCCTCTGGTGTCAGGGACTTCTTGAGTTGATTGCCTGTTAATGACAGAGTTGTTCTGGGATGGGTGGGCACAGCTCTGGTCCTGACCTGGGCTTGGTGAAAGGGGGAGAGGGAGAAGTCCTGGGATCCCAAGCATGGGAGCGCTCTCATGAGCCGTCCTCTCGTGTGACGGTTGGGAGGCCCAGGATGCAGTGTGCAGACAGGAGGCCCAGGGCGTGGCGCGGATGGGAGGCCCAGGGCACATCACGGATGGGAGGCCCCTGGGGCATGGCACGGACGGGAGGCCCGGGGCACAGCACGGATGGGAGGCCCCCAGGGTGCGGCGAGCTTTCCCAGGTCGGGGGTGACCGTCAGGGGCAGGCTTGAGGCCCGCTCCCCCAGCTCAGTGCTATGCCCTGGGCAGGGCCTCCTTTGAAATAGATGCTTTCGTTTATCTCTTGGACTAGGCTCAGATCCCATGCTTGCATCCCCCAGGCAGGATGCACGTTTGCCCCGTTGGGGCAGGCCCAGGTCCCTGCTCATCGGCCGTGGGCAGCTCCAGGGCCCCTCCCCCTCTGGCCCAGAGCTCCCAGCTGAATCCGCTGCCCCTGCACTTCCCTGGGTCCTCGCTCCTTGCTTCCCTGCTTTTCTTTTGGGCTCGCCTCCCTCTAATTCTGTTTTTCTTTGCTCTTTTCCTTTTGGTTTGGAGCGGACTTTGCCCCTGGTTGCCTTTCCCCTCCGCTCAGCAGATTTGCAGGAAACGTGCTGCTGCCCCCTGACCTCCAGGCTCACTTGACTTAGGAATGTGCCCATACCTGGGCCTTAAGTGGGGAGTGAGGGTGGTGTCCTATCTAGAAGCTTCCAGGACCCGAGTGCGAATCCTGGTTCTAACATTTACTCCCTGGGGGACCTTGGGCAAGCCACGAATCATCATTTATTAAGTACATAGTGTGTGCCAGGCACTGGGCTAAGCACTGAAGATGCAAAAAGGGAAAGGACAGTCCTGGACCATCCCTAGATCTGGGCCTTCAATCCTGGCCCAGGTGATTACTGGACATTTGGATGTAGACAAGTCATCAAAAAGCCTTTTAGATCCTCAAACTCATCTGTAAAATGGGGTTAAATGCGTTCCTTCTCTTTCTGTCTCTCCCCCTTTCCCTCTAACTCTTCTCTCTGTTTCTGTCTCGTCTGTCTGTTTCTCCCTCTTGCTCTCTCTCTCTCCCCATTTCTCTTCTCTTTTCTCCCTTTCTTGCTCAGCTCCTTTTCCTCTCTCCCCATCCATTATTGTGATAGAAAAAACAGCCCCCACTCCCGACCACATGGCTGGTGAGCCCTAAAACAGGCTCAGGTCTGGAAAGCACTTGCAGGAGAACCACAGAACTTTCCAGAGCAATCTAGAAAAGACTTAATCTTTCATTTAAGAACTTTGCCATTTAAGAGCTGCCATTATTGATTCACTAACCATCAGCGGGGTCACTGTTCATATAAAGCAGTTTTTAAAAATGACCCTGCTTGAAACACAGACTCTCAGCCATAAAACCCCCATAAAACCTCTTTCCCCTGGGCTTCTCCCCTTCTGTGTATTTGTTGCTGGACCCCGGTTTGCTCCTGAGCTCCTGCTTCTTCCCTGGGCCATTGTCTTTGCGGATTTCTTGGTGTTCTTTCTCCATCCGTGTGCTGTCTGCCCGAGTGAGGGGGGGCAGCGACGCAGAGTGGGCAGGCGCAGGCGGGCTGCCCTCCCCCTCTTCTCGGCCTCCAGGCTTTCTTGCCTTCCTTCCCAGCCTTCCGCCCAGGCCTCTCTGCACCCTCCTGGCTCCCACTCCTTACGTCAGAGGCGGCCCAGCTCACCCCGTCCATATTTTTTCTCTGGAAGTCCAGCTTGTGTCTATCCTCTCCCCTGATTAGCCGGGGAGCTCCTGCTCAGCCGGCCTTTCTCCGCCTGCCCGGTGCTTGGCAGGGCGCCTGGCACAGAGTGGACGCCCCATCGATGTTTGTTCTCTTTCTCTCGTTCACCTGAGTAACTCCTGGGCCGGGGAGAGCTCGCAGACCGCTGGCATCTCACAACATTCCTGTATGTCAGACAATGGGCTTTTTTCCAGTTTTTGATATTGGAATAAAGTGACTGAACGTTTCGAGGTGCACAGGTCTCCGTTTCCTCCGGCTCCTCTTGCCCTGTGGTGGAGTCCGTGGCCCACGGAGTACAAATGGTTGTGGAGCGTGGGATAGAGGGGGCCTTTCTAGGCCCCTCCAGCATTGACTCTTGCTGCTCTTAACCATTTTTGCTGATGTAATGAGCGCGAAGGGGTCCTCAGAGCTGTTGTGTGCCATGAAATGTATGCCACATGTAGCTGTGGCAGCGGAGCCGCAGGCCAGCTTCTGGCTCGGTGGGTGATGGCCACAAAGGTGTCCGTCCCGCTTTTCCCCTTTGTCACTGTCATAGTTCTTCTGGAATCTGGCCGGGCTCCTCAGTGCCATCTCTTAACTGGGTTTCTTTAGATTCCCTGGACGATAAATACTTCTTAAGCAACTCCTGCATGCCAGGTTCTGTGCTAAGGGCCGCTACATTTCCTGGGACCCTCCTGGCTGGTGCTGCCTTCATTTCCCTCTTGTTCAAACCCTCCCCCTCTGATACATCTTGACTGTGAATTTAGAGCAGGTTATTTATAATCCTCTCTGACCTTGGAGCAAGGTGACATGGGAAAGCAGAGAGGGTGTCTGATCCAGGTGGAATCCTGCCTGAGATATCTGCTCGAGCAAGTTGCTCAGCTGTTCAAATCTTGGTTTTCTCATCTGTAAAATGGGTTTAAGAGTACTTGAACAGGCCCTGAGTGAAGTGGACAGAAATGTGAGTTCTTCAGAGTCATTTGTAATGGCACACTACTGTGATATGTTCTTTAATTTACCCATGAGAAGTTAATGGGGAAGGCTTACTGCCTTCTTATTTGGAGGGTTCCTTTTGGGTGGGGAATGGGAGGCGGATGGAGGGGAGAAGAGGAATGGGAGGGCAGCTCCTGCCCTAAGAATGGGGGTGGTCACATCCAGTGAGGATGCTGGGGGTCTATGAACTGTTAGTGTCCTCTGTGGGGTCCTGGTGACTTCTCTCCAGTCCTCATCCTTTTTGATGAGTTCATTACACTCCTACTGTGTGCTGGACCCTAGCGTTAGAAGAACAAAAGGTGGAGCGGTCCCTCCGAGAGACAGAGGCCCGGTCCTTTTTTTATTGAGGGAAGGGATAGCCCTTCACTGGATATAATGCTTTTATTACTGCCTGCCTGCCAAAGCAAGGCTAAATTAAAGGCCAGAGAGCCAGAGGGAACAGAGTGCTGAGCTTTAAGAGGGTTAAAGTAAAAAACCGAGGTCCCCGGCTTCCAATCCGGCCTCTGTAACTGTGTGAACGAGGGCAAGCCGTGTAACTCCCTCTGATCCGCACTTTTCTCTTTCTCATAATGGGGAAAATAATCCCTGTAGATTCCATTCCCCAGAGTCTGCCTGCAGTGCCTCCTTCATCTTCCGAGGGTGGAGGCTGAGTCACGAGAGAGATACAGATGCGGGCGTGGAGACCAGCCAGTCCCGGCTGTAGAGGCTGGGTCACAAGAGAGACATAGATGCAGCCGTGTAGACCAGCCAGTCTCGGCTATGGAGGCCGAGTCAAAGGAGAGATACAGATGCAGCTGTGTAGACCAGCCGGTCCCGGCTGTAGAGGCTGGGTCACAGGAGAGATACAGATGCAGCCATGTAGACCAGCCAATCCCAGCTGTGGAGGCCAAGTCATCAGGGAGGCCCAGATGCAGCAGTGTAGACCAGCCCCTTTGCTTCCCTTGACGATGTGATAAGTTGCATTGAGAGCCTCTAACTGACTGTCTTGTCTGTGCTTTCAGTTTATCACAGAATGACAGAAGCGCAGCAGCTCAGAGTTGGAAGGGATCTCAGTGGCCACTCGGACCAAGAATGCTCCCTTCCGCAGGCCCGTCCAGTCGCCCAGCCTTTGCTTGAAGACCTCCAGTGAGGAGGAGCTCACTACCTCCTGAGACAGCCAAATGCATTCATTCCACTTGGGGACAGCTGTGGGATTAGGAAGGTTTTTCCTGAACTTGTGCCTGGATCTGTTTCTTTGCAGCTGCTCCGAGTCTGCCCGGGGGTGGGAGGGAGGGGCCCCTCTGTCCGGGACACGTCCTCCCGCAGGCCAGACGGCCCCGGTTTAGGCAGTTGAGAACAGACAGTGGTTTTTTAAAATCTGGTCAACAAATATTTTGCACCTACTGTGTCCGACTCAGTTTTCTGTGACTTGTGAGATGGACGAGTACTGGGGACACACAGAAGAGCAGAAGCCATAGTCCACGGGGCTCTGGGTCGTTAGCACTCACAGTTTCGTTTAGGGAACATCATCCACTCCCTTTTGGCTTCTCAGGAGCCCGGGATGCTGTTTTCCGGAGATGCCGTTCTCAGATCCTCCCTTCTTGGGGCGCGGGAAGTGAATTGTCTTCTTCCTTATCCCAGCACGAGCCTCCCTGAGCTCCCTTCCTTGAAGGGTGCCGCAGCAACCAGTGCTGAGGTTGACAGAACAAGGAAGGAATGTGTGGTTTTGAACCCTGACCTCTAACAGAATTTTTTTAAAAGTCCTTTTTCCTTTAAAAAAAAAAATCCTGTTTTTCCCTTCCAGGAAGCCAAATATTCCCAGTATTTCCAGTCATAGTTGAAGTATTTTTTGACAAGTTCCTTCCAGGAGTGGCAGCTAAGCCCCCTTTGAAGGGCCAATGACATCTGGGTCCCCTGGGGTCCCCACTTTACATGGCTGCCTTCATCCTGGGGCACTGGAAATCTCACCTATCTTGAGTGGTGAGGAAGCACGAGGACAGACCCGCTTCTCCTCCGGCATGGAAGCATCAGGAGCACTAAATCCACCTCAGCTGACCCTTCGTTCCCTGAAGCGAGGTTCCCAGATAGATCGCCCTTGGGTCTTTTTTTAGTCTTTCAGTGGGAGCTGTGGCCACAGCCCCCCCCCCCAGATGTCACCCCCTTAGCCCCTGATGAGAGTGAATGGCACCCACACACAACATGGAGGTGGGGGTGGGCCTGAGGTTTTGGAACTTTGACCTGGGGAGCTCTCCTGGGCTTCTCTGCTCCATCGCTCTTGCTTGCTCAGCCCGCTTGGACCCGCATCTCTATTGCTCTGCTTCTCATCCTGGTCATTCTCATTTTCCTTTTCGGGGTTGATGGCACTGACCCCTCCCCCTCCCTGGGGTCCTTGTCCTCCTCCCTCATCCTACAGGCCAGCCTCCCCCCCTCCTTCCGCTCTTGCAGCTGGGTCCTTACGACATCCGCTCTGGACTGACTTTTCTCCCTTTTAATTCGCGTTCTTACTGATTTGGGTCCGGTCCTGTGACCTCGGCGTTATTGGAAGTTTGCGTTCTCTCTCCTGACACTCAAGGCCCCCCTTCTCTTGCCTCGCTTCTCCCCTAACAGACTCTCTGTGACCATCCCAGGGGAGTCCTTGCTCGCCTCCATCTTCCCCCCACCGCTCTCATTTATCTGCTTGGTTCATGCTGACTCTTCCCCCTCCCCTCCATACAGCTGGGGAGACTCTCCCTTCCTTCACAGCCCTCTGTGGTGCATTTGGGGGGGGACGCCCCAGGACTCGGCCGCCGGGACCATCATCGGAGCCAGCCCGGACTGCAGGAGGCCCGCCTCGGGGTGCCGAGCTCGGTGAGGGCCGCTCAGCTGCGTTCCCTTGATGCTCTCGGGCTGCTGCGGCCCCTCTGTCTCACCGAGGTGTTGCGATCTGCTTGTTCTGTTTGTTGCAGCCGTGGGCTCCCAAGTGCGGAAAGTGTCGGTGAGATAATCCTCGATGGCCCCGCTTGAGGAGCCTTGTGCCTCTGTTTGCGGAGGGGCACCTGAAAACCTGGTGGTCCGGACCCCGCGCAGTGTGTCGGGCTCTTCTTTGTGTCCTCAGCACTGGGCTCAGTGCCTTGTAAATAGGAAGCGCTTAATAAATGTTGGTTGACTTGACTGCGTTTTTGACTCCTTCCTTGGGGTGACAGCTCCGGCTCGGGCTTAGGTCTCCTCCCTCCCCCCTTTATTTCAGTTGCCGCTTGAGCGATGACCTTGGGGACGCATTCTTGAGCCCTTTATTTCCTGGTTCTGTGGACCTTCTCACCTGAATTCCCAACAGCCGGTCCACACCTGAGCTTCTGTTTAGTCCACACCGGAGCCTCTGTTTGCTTCAGTAGAATTTGATTATTTACACGTTCTTTTAAAGTAATAAACTATGAGGGCTTTTAGACCATCTACTGATTCTCTGACGTGACGTTGATTTTTAGCTTTCTTTCCCATGCTCCCCTCACAAGGACGGAAATCAATTTTTTTTTTAATCTTCTGCCTCTGGCACAGTGCTTGGCACATTAATAAAAGCTCACTCAATTAAATTGAATAACAGTTATCATTAAAATTATATAAACGTTAAATTGAATAGTCATTATGGACTTGGCCATTCCGACCCTGAATGAACATGTTAGTCTGGGACAGAGGAAAAGGTCTTTAATTCCATTCCGTCGGCTGCATCTGACTGGGCAAGCTATGTTTACCTTGCTGGGACTCAGTTTCCTTATCTGTAAGATGGAAGGGTTGGACTCCCTCCTGTGAAGTCTGTGCATTTCTGATGCAGCTGGCTGTGGTGTCTGGGACTGCCCGAGGGAGAGGCAGGGGCTGGGGGCTCGTGCGGGCCTCTGCCCCAAGCCATGGGTATGGGGTGCTCCTGGGAGCTGCGGAGGAGGTGGGGGGCTCCAGCCTGCCACAGGTCAGAAAGAGCAGTTAGTGAGATCAGACCCATGAGTAGCCTCTGCCCTAAACTTTAAAAAAACAAACAAAAAGAACCAGAATTGTTTCACTCAAGAACATAAAGTTTAGTGAAAAAACAAATTTAGAAATATCTAGGCTTGACGTCAAGGAAAAAATTGTGCACTAGGAGTCTCCCAAAGTGGAATGAACTGTCTTAAGGAGAGCGGCTGGGGTCCCTCCCAGGTCTGGCTGTCGGCGGTCCGGACCTCGGTTCTTGTACGGGCGCGCTGGCGTCTGAGATCCCTTCTAGCTCCCGAGTGCTGTCCCCGGAGCTAAGGGCCGATTTCTGCCCCAGCCTACCTGGGGAACCAGGTAAGTCACTCTGCCTTTGCCAGGGTCCTAGCAAAGCTCTAAAGCTCTGAGCAGGGGGAGATGCTCCTAACTGGGCGTGGTTTCCGATACAATCGGAGGTCGGTCCCCACCAGAAATAGGACGTGTGCGCCAGAGAGGTATGGACAGTGTTTGAGGGGCAGGATCAGGAAGTCTTCTGAAGTAGGAGGCACTTTGGGAAACTACTAGAGAAAGATGCTTCCCCGGGACCGCGGGGTCACAAGAAGCTGTAGAAGCCCAGGTAAGAATGGGAAACGCAGGGGGTCTCCACATGGTGCCTCGAACCCCGGGACCCCATTAGGATCTCGGCTCGGCCGCATGTTCTCGGCTGACTTTGGCAAGTCTCTGGATTTGGAGCTCAGGTTCCTCATGTGACATGGGAAATTTTGACTAGAAATCCCTTCTCCCTCTGAATCTTTGCTCTGAGGATCTCCATTAGCATTTGTTGACTTGATTGGATAGGAACGTCACCCCAAAGCTTGTCTACACCTTTGGAGACCTCTCCTCTGACCGGTAGCTCAAACCACTTCATTCACTGCCTCTGCTTGTTAGAGGGTGGGCTTCTTGAGCAGGAAATGGCTTATATTTATTTAGTAAGTGCTTAATAAATGCTTCATTCAATTTTTGGTACCACCAGTCTGAGAATTATAAATATTGTTGTCATATCATATATTATGTCTGGCTCTCCGTGACCCCATTGGGGATTTCTCGGCAGAGATGCTCCAGCGCATTTTACAGATGACAAAACTGAGGCGGACAGCGTTCAGTAGCCGGCCCAGGGTCTCCCAGCTAGTAAGAGTCAGAGGCCGGATTTAAACTCGGAAAATGGAGCCTTCCTGATGGGTCCCCGGCTGCCCTCCTGTGATGTGCTATTGAAGCATCTGTTTCCATCAGGCCGTGATGGATTAGGGAGCTCCAGAGCGGCCCTTGGCCACCGGCAGGGGGACTTGCTGGGGTTTCGCAGTTGGCATGAATCTGGATATTCTGGTTCCCGACTCCCCAGACCGGCACCCAGACTCTCCTTCCCAGCGATCTCCTGTCGGGGTGGAGCCACGAAGGTCTCGGAAGTGCCCTCTGACTGTTTATACCTGAGGGGCAGAGGGAAGGGAGTTCTGGAGAGCCCCGAGCCCCAGAAGTGACGCTTGGTGTGTGCGCTGACCTCGCTGGGAAGCGGGACCTCACCGACTATCAGGGAAGAGCTCTATGGCATCCCAGAGTTGGGGAGCCCCAGGAGCCTGGCCTCCCTCCCCCCAGGAAGCCCTTCCACAGTAGGCAGCGCGCCCAGTGTAAAGACCTGCAGGGAGGAGGTGTCCCTGGCTCTGTAGGCAGCCCATCCTGCCAGGGACCACCAAGTCTTAGCCCCCCCCTCCCATGTATTCTCCCCTTTACCTCCGTCCCTTGGGCTTTAGGCCCCGAGAGTGGGCAGCTCATCGCTTAGCTGGCATTCTTGGTGCCTGGCGAGCATCCTGGTCTGTAGGATCAAACACCAGCCCTCTGGATCCGGAAAGGCCACGATTGCCCTCCTCTTTTCTCCGTGGCTACCATCTTTATTTCCTGAGATGACTGGAGTTCAGCAACCTCGAGTGCCTTCCTTTGGATTCTTTCCTACTTAGCCGATTCCTCCCCAGAACGTGTTCGAACCACCCTAGAACGTGTTTGAACCACCCTAGAACCTGACATTTGGCACAATAGTCCTAGCATTTTCTGACTAGCAGGGCCCCGCCTCCTTAATCCTCAGCTTTTAGATGAGGCAGGAAAAGGGAGGGAGGAAGAAAAGGATGGGACCAGAGCTGTGCTTTCAGTGGGGTAGCCCAACAGATCTCTAATATGTTGGGCTCGGGATCCCTTCGCATTCTTTTTTTTCCCCCTTAGGCAATTGGGATTAAGTGACTTGCCCAAGGTCCCACAGGCCGGAAATGTGAAGTGTCTGAGGCCAGATTTGAACTCGGGTCCTCCTGACTTCAGGCTCTAGGTGCCCCATCCCTTCGCATTCTTAAAAATTATCGACTAAATCCCCAGAGAGGCCTCGTTTATATAGATTATACCCATTGACCTTTGCCATGTTGGAAATTAAAATGCTTTGGTGTTATGAAAAGTTTTGACCTTCTGAATTTCCGGGTCTCAGGAGCCCCCTGGAGTTGCTGGGGCACATTTTGAGAAATACTCACAGAGGGAAATCCTGATTTTTTTATTCCCAGCACTTAGCAGGGGCCGACACTTAATATGTGTGTAGAGAATGAGTTGAATGAATGATGAAGAAGCTTCCTTTCTTACCTTATCCCTGAGTGACTTGCCTAGAGTCTCTGGGCCTGTTTCTGGGGCCTCTCGCTTGGGAGGCTAAAGCCTCTGCGTTGGACCCAGGCTCTGGGCAAGTTGGCTTTCAGAACTCGGGCGCTCACGGACCTGGTTGGGGAGGATGAGATTTTACTTTCAAGAACCCAGTCCAGACCTGCAGGCGGGTGTGCCACTTGGCCTAAAAGGAGATCAGAGGATCTCGTTTTTGTTCCGGATGCTAGTAAAATGGCTCCACGTTTCAGCAAAGGCGTATTTGAGATGATAATAAAGCTCTTAGAGAGAGGTCAGTCCCAGTCAAGCTGTGTGAGTGTCCCCTTGCTCGTGCCATGAAAGGGGCGGTCAGTATCCCCCTTAACCCAGGTCCCCCTGTGAAGCTGCCCTGTGGTAAGTCCGGGTGATAACCTGTAAAATGAGGTGGAAATTTAGGACCCTGTGCATGTTGGATGTAGAAAATACTTGACATCATTCCAGGTCTCTATTTCAGAAAACCCGGGATGGCAGGGGCCCAAGTCACATTCCACAGAGCGAGTGAAAAACGGGGCGGTGGGCTTGCCACCGTCCTCCCACGCCAGCGTCACGTGGGCAGCCTTGCCCGCCCCCACCGCCAGCAGAGATGTGCCGTCCAAATCAGAGCCCAAGGTGAGTTCAGTGCCCTGTGCCGGCCGTTAACGTTTCGGGTCATAGCTGGTTAAGCAGGCTGGCCGAGGCAGCTAACCTGAAGGGGGGTAGGGGGCCGGCGGCTTTGGGAGCGCCTCTCCTTGGGCCGGGGCTCTGTCAGCCGCTGCGGAGGAGCTGTGAGCCTGTGAATGATGAATCTCATATTTTCATTGAAATTGGAGTCATTTGAACTGCCTGTGGGAGAATTCTAATGGGCCCATTAACAGCGTTGCCTCCTGACACGATTGGAGCTCTATAATATATCGTGTCACTCTGTGGAGTAATAGCTGCTTAATTCAGTTCCTGGTGCTGCGATACGTGACGGCCATGGCTGTATTGGCTCCCGTCCTGCGTGGATGGGCCACGTGCTGTGGGCTCTGATGGGGCAGGGCCCTCACTGTGTCGGGTCTGGGCTCCCACAAACTTTAACGCTGGACCCTGTTGTCGGCAGTGAGGGGGGCTGATGAGGGGGAGCAAGGTGTGGGCCCTTGCCACGCACCCAGGCGTTCCTCCAGGGGCCAGTTGGAAAGGGCCAGGTTCACACTTTTCTCTGCATTATATAATTCTTCTTTATTCCTTTTGTGTGTGCACGTGGGGGTATTTCCAGGGATGTCTAGAAGCGGCGTAGGCCCCACAATTGTGTGTTGGAGACAACGCCTCCTGTCTGTGGGGACCCCCTTGTGCATAGGAAGTTTTGGAGGGCTCAGGGGGATGCTCCATGAGTCTCCAAGCAGCGGGTTGGGTCCCTTTCAGAGAGGGCGCTCTAGCACCTACGAGCCAGGCAACCAACAGCACCCGAGATAGTTAGTGAGGAGGAAACGTTTTGTAAAAATGTGGCAAGTAAGAATCTTTCTCCTCTAACCCAGCAACAATCATAATTGGGGTTTGTCCTTCATTCCTTTTTCCTTATTTTTCATCCATTTACTTAATGTATTTATCCGTTGACTTTATTTATCTGTTTACCCCTCCATCCATGCATCCAGCCAGCCAGCCATTCATTCACTCCTTAGTTTTTGAAGACTACGACACCAGGGAGGTGATGCTGTGACCTGCAAATAAATTGGCTTTAAGCGCAGGCTGGCTGGGTAATCACAAAAGAGGGTGACGAAGAATAATCATGCTGCATGGCTGTAATGGTGTAGATAATTAGGCAGCACAGTGGAGCAAGCAGTGAGATTTAGGGTCCAGAAGACCTGGATTCAAATCCAGCCTCAGATACTTCCTACCTACGTGACCTCTGCCTGCCTCAGTTGTCTTATGTGTAAAATGAGGATTTTAGTAGTAGCTACCCTTCAGAAATATTGTAAGAGACAAATAAGAACATATTTGTAAAGTGCTTTATAAATTTAAAAGAAAATATGTCTCTATACAGACATGTTATCTGTACTGCTTGTAATAAGAACAGCTGACATTATTTCTAGAGTGTGTTAAGATATTTACAAAGTGCTTTATGAGATTACCTCATTTAAGTCTTTACAGCGAAACTAGTGGCTACTAACTCACTACTAACCCCATTTGACAGATGAGGATCCTAGGGGCCTCAGAGGATAATCTTGTCTTGCTTCTTCCTTTTACAGAGGAGGAAACTGAAGCCGGAACATCCAGCACCTTGCCCAGGGTCACACTGGTTTTAAGCCTTAGTGGTGGGATTTGAATCCAGGTGCTCTAACTTCCTTCTCTTTCCACGGTACCTTGATGACCTAATAACTGAGGAAGGTTAAGAGATGTATCTGTGATCTAGCAGGGAAGAGGTTTCATGTGTAATTGGAACTTAAGGCTTCCTCACCCTACCCTGGTCTCCTGTCACTCTAAGAAAAAGAGTGATGACGGTAATGGACATTTTTGTAATGGAAAACCATGTAATTGGCATAAATATGGAGATCGTTGTTAAGTCATCACTGATATAAATAGTAAATTATTAATCGCTGAATTAGCTGAGTTGAGGGGGTAGGGCAAGGACGTGATTCTGCTGGATTCCAGCTCCCCTTTGCAGGTTATCATGGGATCTTTGAGGTCAGGGGCGGGCAGAGAGGGGAGGAGCCTTAGAGCAGAGACTGCGCAGCCTTCCTGCTGATGGAGAGGCCCAGGGAGCTCACCTGTGATGAACGTATTCCGATTCCTCGTCTGAAGAAAAGAGACGCATAGGGAGGGAGACGAGCACATCCTTAACCCCCAGGATCTTTTCGGAGACATGGTTGACGTGGGCAGGAGCGTTGTCCCGGCGGACGAGGTCCGCAGGTCTCGCAGGTCTGGTGAACTTAAAAAAAAAAAAGAACCTTCATTCATATATACTTGTATGTACGTGTATATAAAATTAAATGAAGCTTTTATACACATACATACATACATGTAATCACACATGTATATGTATGGCCACACCACTGAGTAATGTATGTGCATGTACACAATGTATATGCATATAAAGTGTATTGCAGATGCATGTGCATAATGCACACATGTGCTTACGTGCATGTATACATATACATAAGTGTGTACAGTACACACATATACATATATATATATATATATTTGTTTTTTACATTATGCTCATTTCCAAATTCCAATATTTCTTCCTCCCTCTTCAGAATGAACCCTTCTTTATAAGAAAGGAAAAACAAGTAAAAACCACTATATAGTGTGACCATGTCTGACCGTGTGACATTCTGCTCTGGTAGTCCCCCATTTTTCTTCTGTGAGAATACAGTCTTGCTTCATTATTTGTCTCTAAAAAGACCTTATTTTATCTTTGATTTTTTTTCCGATTCTTGGTCAGCTTTGGAAGCTCTCTACAACGTGGCCCGGCCCACTTTTCCAGGCTTACCATAATTCCCATTTCGGGCCTGTGTGGATTCCCGTGGCTCCATGTGAGGCCTGGAATGCCTTCCCTCCGCCTCTAGCTTTTAAGAGCCCTGACTTGCCTCTGGCCTCACTTTAAGTGTCAAGAGCTTCCAAGCCTTTGGTCCCTGAAGCTGGAAGAGTCGCTGTATGGGGCCGGTCTTCTAACCCTGCTCCTTCGAGCTAAGAGGAACATCAGAAGTTGTGGATTATTTCTAGGAATGGGAGTGTCCTTCCCAGAAGGCTCTGGTCCTTCTTGTGGCAGGGTCAGATTGGCCTGACTCTGTCTGAGGATGCCCACTGGCAGATGATTGCCACTTCTCTCTTCTTCCCCCTTCTGCCCTCCCTCCAAACTCCTTTCCATTCCTTGTTACCTGAGTCTGCGCTCTCCATCCCTGTGTATGACCTGTTCCCCTGGAATCCCCCACTTCTCATTGTGCTGTCTGCTTTTCTCACTCTTGCTTTGTGTATTTGCCGGAGGTGCAGCAGAGACTAGTTCACTCTGATGTTTGTTCTGGGCCATTTCAGTAAATGCTCTTTGCCAGTTGTGCCATTGAGTCGAGTGTGAAAGCAGACCCACCGATGGGGGCTCAGGAGTCCGGGAAGGCCGTTGTTCCCACAGTCAGGCTGGGGCTGCAGAGGGAGGACTGTAGCTCTGGAATTGGTCTCTGGGTGGAATCTAAGTCCCTCCAGATGCTCCCAATTTCCAGCCCGGTGCCTGACACCTGGGGGTACTCAGAAAATTATTAATAATTGATCATTGTAACCTCTCGTGTTGGATTGGATTTAAAAATTAGTGAAGCATGTGGAGAAGGAGACAAGGCGGCCAGTGGCTCGGTGCAATAGAATGCTGGGCTTGGAGTCAGGAAGTCACAAATTCAAATGTAGCCTCGTGTATTTCCTAGTGGTGTGATCCCGGCAAGTCTCAGTTTTCTCCTCTGTAAAATGAGCTGGAAAAGGAAATGAAAAAGCCTTTCATTGCCCTTGCCAAGAAAAACCCAAATGGGGTCACAGAGAGTCGGATACGGCTGAAAACTACTGAACAGCGACCGAGACTTCTTAAAACTCTCTTCCTAATTTCTTGCTCTCTCCCCTGCAAAATCTCAGCATCAGATAACATTTACATAGCTGTGGAGGCTCCTTCTGTTCCATTCTCGGGCAGAACAAAAGTTCTGCGATTTAGTGCGTATTTAATAGAATCCAGAGACTCGGAATCAGCTCTGTTATCAAAGGCAGGGATCTCTTGGCTTCCATTCTTCTGGGGACAGAACTTGCTTGATGTGAAAATGAAATATGTTTCCATAATGAAATGTGTTAAGATCTCCATTTCCTCCATTAGGGGAGCGATATTTCAAGCCACTAACGCTGGCGTGGATTGAAGTCCTCAGAAGGGGCTCTTGGTGGGTCCCATTTGGTGAAGGAAGTTCTAAACTCTGCCGAGAGGAGCGACGCCATTTATTTAATTGGCAGATGGCGTTGCAGGTTGGGAGGGCGACCGGGCCACCATGCGTCATCCCATCCCTCCCTGCAGACAGCCTGAGCGGCGGTGATTAAGCCAAATGGACCTTCGGGGGGAGACTGTGCAGTTTAATTTTCTGATAAGTGGGCTGCAATCCCCACGGGGGGACGGTGCTGTGAGTAGAATAGACAGAGGGAGTGTTTCGGGGAGAGCTGTGTTTTGGGGAGAGCTCTGCTCCAGGGGAAACTGGGCCATGTTCCACTGAAGTTTTTAATCCCTTAATGGTACGCCAGGTTGGCTAGAGTGATGCCCCAGACAAGTCCCTGATACTCTGGAGGGAGCCTGCTGGCTGTGCTGTGGGCAGCCCCTGGGCATCTCCAGCACCCTTCCATCCCTCCTCTCAACCTTCCCCTACTCTTTCCTCTGCTCATTTGCATTTATTAAAATTGTGGAAGAAAGGGATAGTGGTGAAAGGGATGGGAGTGTGAGAGAGACAAAGCTTCGATAGCATTTGGGAGGAACATGCCTAACGCAGAAATATGATTACATGTGCACAGTGGGTCTCGTATTTCGTGCGTTCTAAAGAGGGGCAGCGGGTGTGGAAGGAGGGCAGGAGAGACTGCGCAGTTAAAAGAAGAAATTAAAATTAACAACGATAAGCTTCATTGTCGCGGTTTGTTTGTCCCCGTGTCATAGCTGGCTAGGGTGACTCTCATCAAACCCCACTCCCCTCTTAAGAAACAAGAAACCGGGCCAAATGACGAGGTTGCGTTTGACAGGAAACACTAGGTCCAGAAGTGGGCAGGGCCTCTGAGTCCGCTCTGGCCGCTGGAAGTGAGGAAACTGTAGTAAATGCCAAAGGT
Organism: Sarcophilus harrisii; assembly: GCF_902635505.1. Taxonomy (NCBI): domain Eukaryota; kingdom Metazoa; phylum Chordata; class Mammalia; order Dasyuromorphia; family Dasyuridae; genus Sarcophilus; species Sarcophilus harrisii. The sequence goes on along the minus strand of NC_045430.1, from coordinate 267,623,449 downwards.
CAGTCAGCTCCCCCCTTCCCAGTATTCTACATTCTTATTTCTGAAGGTTTGTCCATTCTCTACCCATAGACCCTCACCTCTGCTTCCTCTGCTGTCACTCGGAAGTCTGCAGCCCATACCCTCTTTTATGTTTCATGATGAAGCAGCCTTATTCCTTACCAGAGCCAGCTTGTCGGGTTTTCTTAAATAGTATTTTATTTTTCTAATCACAAGTAAAGGCAGTTCCCAACATTCGTTTTTGTAAGATTTTGAGTTCCAACTTTTTTTTCTCCTTCCCTTCCTCCCTTACCTTTCTCCTCTCCATGATAGTGAGCAACCTGATGTAGGTTATACACGTACAGTGATTTTAAGCATATTTCCTTATTGGCCATGATGTAAAAGAAAAATCAGAACAAAAGGGAAAACCACAAGAATAAAAACATAAAAAAGATGAAAATGAACTGTTTGGTCTGCATTCACATTCTCATTCTCTATCTCTGTCTCTCCGCTTCTCTGTCTCTGTCTCTATCTCTGTCTCTCTCTGCTTCTCTCTCTCTCCTCCTTTCCTCTTTCTCTCCCTTCCTCCTTCCCTCTTTCTCTTTCTCTGTCTCCCTCTTCCTTCCCTCCCTTCCTCCCCTTCCCTCTCCCTCTTTCCCACCTGCTGGGGGTCTTGCCTGTCTCTCCTCAATCCAACCCATTCTCCATTCAGCCACTAAAACGATTCTCTAAATCATGGGTCACTCAATAAACCCCAATAGCTCTCTATCGCCTCAGTGGTCAAATACAAAATGCTGTTTGGCATTTAAGGCCCTTCATAAGCTGGTCCCCTCCCAACAGGGTCCACTGACAGGGGCCTCCTGCCATCTCACAGACAAGACCCTCCCCCTTCAGGCCCAGATTTCCTGCGCTCTTCCCTTCTCCATCCCGACTGTTGAGTCCAGCTAAAATCTCCCCTTCTGCAGGAAGCCTTTCCCAGCCCCTCTTAATTCTGGGGTCTTCTCTTTCTCAGTCATTCCAGATTTATTCTGATTTTAGACTCCTTCATACATCTGTATGGACACACATATATTAGTCTGCCTGATGTCGTGCCCCTTAGGTTGTAAGGTTTTTGAGGAAAGGGACTGGCAGACTGGCTTTTGCTTCACATAGTAGGTGCTTATTGGCCGTTTTATTTCAGGGTCACTCCTGGCACCAGAGTCGGGGCTTTTGTTGCTGTTAGGTCCCTTCCCTACAGTCCCCCGCTCATAGACTCCCCCAAAGGCATCTCTCTATTCTGATCCACCGGGAGTAGATTCTACCCAAGAACAGACTGACGGAGGTCATTTCTGGTTCTGTCTTCCCTCCCCAAGTTGTCCCCTTAGACGAGTGTCTCATAGAAGAGATGAACAGTGGCCTGAGATGGATTAACACCTGGGACCGTCCTGACCCAGGCCCCATGCAGTTATTGTTTGTTTGCCTCAGGACCAGGGAAAACTGCTTTTCCTCCTGCCCGAGGCTGCTGCCCAGATAATCACCCCACTGGGTTTCATTAATTTCCTCCGCTTGACCCCGCAGAAAAGACGGCTTTATGGAATAGAGCTTGGAAGGGAGGTTTGTGGCAGTCAGGACTCACAGGGAGCAGGAGATTTGCTTCTTGTGATGGACATAGGGCAAATGAGAGATGGGCCTGGAGAGGCCGGACTGCTGGCCATGTCGGCCCCAGCCAGGCATCCGGGGCTTGGCTGGAGTTTCCATCTGGTCTTACCCATTTCTCCACCCCTTCCTAGCTCTAGTTCCAAGGAAGGAGACCGACATGATCATTCCCTAAACATACCAGTCCATCATTGGACCCTGTAGCTCCGTACTTTTCCTCCATAGCTCCCCCTCTCCCATATTAAAGCATAAGCTCGTTGAGGGCAGGAATTTTGTAGATGGTTTTCCATCCTCAGTGCCCAGGATGTGATTTTTTTTCCAGGCTCGTGAATTCTGTCTACCACATCTTCCACAGCTGATCTTGCAAACCTCTGGTGATGGGGAGCTCACCATTGTTAATAATAGCCAGCATTTATTTAGTGTGTCCCATGACGTGGTCATTTATGACACAACTACATCCAAACCAACAAACATTTAAAAAACATATGTGTAAAAAAAACAGGGACTCTGTGAGGCATAGGAGATAACAGATAGAAAAATGAATTAAGTAGTACATGGGATGACACTGGCCCTGGAGTCAGTAGCTGTGTGATCCTGGCCAGGTTCCTTTACCCTATTTTTCTCAGTGTCCTCATCTATAAAATGGGCTGGAGAAGGAAATGGCCAATTCCTTCAATGTCTTTGCCAAGAAAACTCCAAATGGGGTCAGGAAAAGTGGGACACGCTGGAAATAATTAAATAGCAACAAAAGTGGGGTTTTGGTGTGAAAATAAAATGAAATAGTATTTGTGAAATGCAAGCCTTAAACTGCCGTCTCAGTGCTAGTTATCGATAATGATAACAATAAACCAAACCGCCCCACCCTCAGAGGGCTTACATTCTAATGGGACAGGACACATGCACATGTTCCTATACACGCGTATAGATGAAAAAATAAATGCAGAAGCATTTGAGGACGAAGGCAAGTTTTGGGAGGATAGGGCCATACAAAACCAAGACTTTCCAATATCCTTCACAAGGATGGCACAGTGGATAGAATATTGGCTCAGGAGTCAAGAATCTGTGTTCAAATCCAGCCTCAGACAATTAACACTTAGGCTGGTCACTTAATTACAATTGCCTGGCCAAAAAAAGGAAAAATGGTCTTGAGACCAAGAAGTAGATGGATCCTATATCTCCTGAGGCGGCCCTTTCTTCCTCTTGGGAAATACTTCCTGAATCAAGCCTCGATTTACCAATTTGGCACTTACCCAGAGATTCTGGTTCTGGCCTCTAGGGCTAAGCAGAAAAAACACCCTTAATCCCTATTGCTTCAAGACAGCCACCGTCATTCTTCACTCCCGGGTTGTCTTCTTCTTTTTCTTTTTAATCAAAGCTTTTTATTTTCAGAAATACACATGGATAATTTTTCAATCTTAGCCCTTGCCAAACCTTTTGTTCCAATTTCCCCCCTTCTCCCACGCTCTCCCCAAGATGGCAACTAGTCCAATATATGTTAACTATGGTAGAAATCTATGTGAAATCCAATCTATGTATACATATTTCCACAATTATCTTGCTGCACAAGAAAAATCAAATCAAACCAGAAAAAAAGAGAAAGAAAATAAAATACAAGCAAACAGCAACAAAAAGAGGGAAAATGCTGTATTGTGAACCACACTCAGTCCCCACAGCCCTCTGTGTGTCACCCCCAGTTCTTCATGAGTTGAGCATCTATAGCACCCTCAGTCAAGCATTCCCTGGGGCCTCCCCGTCCAGCCCAGACAGCCCCCCTTGCAGTTCTTGCCGGGCCATGATGCCCGAGTCCTTGCTGGTTGCTGAGCTTCCTGGCATCTTTCCTAAAATGTGCCCCCAGGGCTGAGCATGGTCCCCTCCATAGTGGAATGCCCACTGACTTCGGTTCTGTTGCATGTTGGGGTTCAGTTGTCGGAGCCCTTAGAGATCTGCGGCTCCCCAAAAACTCTGACTAGGGAGGGCATCAATCTTGGAGTTTCACAGATCCAACTAATTTTGCCAACATTTACATTTAGACGAGCTTTTAAGATAGGGTGAAAATGAGGCCATTTTCTTTTCTTTGGGATAAAAATCTAGAGTTGACTTAAAAGTAAATCTTCAAAAATAAGTTTCATTCTAATAAGATGCAAATGACTTAGTTTTGAGAACTCCCCATGGAGTTCTCGATTAAAAATTCAATTCCATTTCTCATAGACTAGCATATAAGGTCACCTATTCTATTCTAGCTTTGTGAGAAATTGCTGATTTCCTGGTTTTTTTTTTTTTTTTTTTTAAAGGAGATGATTATTGGATTCTAAGAGCCACAGTCTTGGGGCTAAAACCTAAATCTTGTTCATTTGGAGAATGATTGTGAGGGTTAGAGCTGAGAGGCCGTTTTACCCTTTAACTGAAGAGGAAACTGAGACCCAAGGACTTTTAGGACCAAGGTCACGTGGGTAGGAAGTATCAGAGATGAGATTTGAATCCAGGTCCTGCCTCTCCAGAGCCAATGTTCAGTAGATTAAAAGCTGAAAGAGACCATCGAGGTCATCTTATTTTATTAATGAAGTCCCAGACCCTTCAAGCAGGGGCTGGAAAATTGCTTCTCAGAGATACTCTGGAAAGAATTCTCTTTTTAATTAAATTTGTTTTAAAGTGCCGAGTAGTTCTTTTTTCTTCCTCCCACCTCCCTTTGTCTGACTGAAAGAGGAATAGCAAAAGTCCTCGGAACAGATATACATTGTCAAACAAAACAGATTTCTGCATTGACCTGCCTCAGATGATTCCTAGCTGTGAACTTCCCCCTTCCCCTCGCACTCTGCCTCAGTTTCCTCAATTGTAAAATGGGGATAATTGGATAGGTAGTGTCATGGAGGCAAGTAGTAGTTTGGACAAACTTGGGGAGGTACTGGAGGGGGAGGCCTGGTGTGCTATGGTTCGAGGGCCCCAAGGAGTTGGATGCTTCTGAGCCACCAGCACCATGAGGGCTGTTGTGAGCATCAGGTGGAGGAACAGCTTTGCCAGCCTTAAACCAGCAGGTGGGACTCTTGTCTCCAGAAACGGGCCACCCTTTCTGCATGTCTGCCAGGAGGAAGCTGGCCAGAGCCCTGCCGGCTCTGACATTCTGGGACCTGCGAGGTCTCTGCTAGCTCCAGATTCTAGGCACAGGCACCTCAGCTCCTGGCTCTGTGCCCGCAGCCTCTCCGGTCGGACGTCCAAGGTAGGACATGGGGTCGGCCTGCGGCCTGCCCAGGATCTGGCCCCCGTGGCCCAGATGCTTGCACATGGCCTGGTTATTTAGCATCTCCTTCTCTCCAGGTGCCTTCTGAGGCCCTGGTGCTGAGAGGAGGCCTTGGGCCACCAGTAGGGCTTGAGGTTTCCAGGGCCTGTTTGTGGTAGAGACAGTGATGTCCAACACACATTGGTCAGTGAGGGCAGGACGCTCCACTGACAGTTCTCCTTGGCAATGAAACACCATCCCTTGAGCAGAGGTCGTCGTTGGTCATCCCAAGAACCCCAGCAAATCCAGGGCCTTCTTCCTGTCCTGGTGGCCTTCTTCCTGCCTTGGCAGCCGTCCCCTAGCTGTCCTGCTGAGAACTGACCACTCTGCAGCCGGGCCTGATAGCCACCTGTCCAGGGACTGCAGCTGCGGTTCCTGAGAATATGAGCGGACCTTCTGGCTATCAAGATCTTGGCTCCAACTGACCGTTCAATGTTGGGAAGAGATATGGTGGAATCAGTGGGAATTATATGCCCCTGTCCACTTTGCTGTTTACCTGGAGAACCCAGGGACCCTCAGACAGGCTCACAGCTGAAACCTGCAAGTGGGCTCCTGGAGGGCAGGACCCGCTCTTCTGTTTGTGTCCCCAGTGCTCGGCCCCTAGTGCTTATGAAATGCTCATTCACTCATTCATTCAGGATCAGGAAGTTGCTTATACATCATTGTACCCATGAGTGTTAAGTTGGTACTGAATCAGTATGCCCGTGAGTGATAAGTCAGTCCTAGATCAGTGTGCCTGTGAGCAATAAGTCGGTCCTAGATCAGCGTACCGAGTGATAAGTCGGTCCTAGATCAGTGTGCCCGTGAGCGATAAGTCGATCCTAGATCAGCGTACCGAGTGATAAGTCGGTCCTAGATCAGTGTGCCCGTGAGCCATAAGTCGGTCCTAGGTCAGCGTGCCTGTGAGCGATGTCGGTCCTAGGTCAGCGTACCTGAGTGATAAGTCGGTCCTAGATCAGCGTGCCGGTGAGTGTTAAGTTGATCTTAGATCAGTGTACCTGAGTGATAAGTCAGTCCTGAATCAGTGTACCTGGATCAGTGTGCCCGTGAATGTTACTAGTGTATTTTTCTACACACAAATATATAGGTAAACATCTGTACATACACACTTGTTTACACAGTCATGTATAAGTGTATATGTACACATACACATGTGTGTAAATTCATGTATAAACACACACAAGCATGTTTATGCACGCACACACAAGTGTGTATGTATGTACACGCATATACCCATGCACACAGTCTCTGCGCACACACATACCTATGTATACAAGGCATCCTTATGAACATATATACCCATGTGCACACACATGTGCATATACATGCATATACCCATGCACACAGTGCATCACACAGAGCACCTATATGTGTGCACATGTACATACACATGTCTACAGGTACATATGTGTGTGTGCATACTTGTGTATAAACACATCTGTATATACCCAAATACATGCCCTCACACCCTCACGGCTGGATACATACATTTATATGTCTTTATGGATATACATATGCATGTAGAGGGATATAGTGTGGAGGTATATGGAAGAAAACCTACTTTTTCTATGTCTCAGTGAGCTAGCTCTGTAGGACTCTCAAGTGCCGATCTTCATTGGCAGAGGAGGTTTCCTCACTGGGAATCCCTCATCTGGACAGAGTTCTCTCTCTGTGTTCCCCTCTCCCCTTCTGTGTTTTTCCCATCAGCACTTAAGCTCCTGGAGGGGAGGGACCTTGTAGTGACACTCCCTGGGCTTAGCAGAGCACATAATAAGCACTTAATGTTTTATTCAGTCTTATCTCATTGGTCTGCTTGTAAATGCCTGTAAAGATTCACTCCATGGCAAGCTTCTTGAGGGCCGGGGGCTGTCCTGTTCCCGTGAGCTGAGCTGCGTCCCTGGCACATAGTAGGCACTTAATAAGTGGTCATTGACAGATGGAGCTGTTACATAAATACAGATAGACCCAGATGCAGGCGGCCGTGCCTATCGCTTACTAAATACACAGGCAGTTTTACATGAGCCAGAGGATCATGGGTTTGTAGCAAAAGTCATCCAGTCTAACCCTGCTTTTAACAGATGAAGAAACTATCAGAATGGAGGGACTTGGTCTCAGCTTAATTGGCAGGAGCAGAGGAACCAGGATTTGCCCCCAAGTCCAAAGCTGACAGCTTGTCCAGCCAACGAGGCACTTCCTGCGTGTCATGGTGGAACAATTGTGTTGGCTTTGGGGGCTTTATGATGATTCCTCTATCCTCGAGGTGAGACATAAGCAGGGATTGTGCCCCTGTGGGTGGGCCTTTTGCCAGGACACCTTGGAAACCAAGGGGCCACTGGGCTGAGTGTCCTGGGGTGGATTTGCTCCCAGTGCAGTTATACCAATGGGGCCTGGGCAGTTGAGGTACCATCTTGTTTGATGAGGATCATACTCAAAGATGCGCTTTGTAGTCCATTAACAAGGTTAGTCATGGCGCTTTTTTATTACAATTTACAGAATGATACTTTTTTCCCTCCCTCCAAAGAAAAAGTCTTGGCAGTTTGAGTGAGAGTCAGGAAAACCTGAGTTCAAATTCTGTCCCAGAACTGTGTGGTCCCAGAACTGTGTGATCCCAGCTTTAACCCCTGTCTGCCTCAGTTTGTCATTCGTAAAGTGATGATGATAATAGTGGTAAGGATCAAATGAGCCAGTGTGTGGTGCTTTGCCAACATGGAAGGGCTCTCTAAATTCTAGCCATTGTTTTTATTCTTTACACAAAAAAGTGAGGTTTTGATTCTTTTATAAAACTTCCCCCAGTTCCTCTTCCCGTGTTCTTCTCTATTGTGTCCTTTGGGGCCACATCCACAGCATCTTACTTTTGGCGAGTCACAGAGGATGGGTTTAAATGCAGAGGAGTCTTAGAGATGAGCCTCGTGAGGAGGGGACAGGCCCAGAATCGGTCAGTGAATCACCCAGCATCACACAGAGCCAAGTCTCAGACGTGACTTGTAGGGCCTGGAAAGGCCTTTTATCTGGCCTAGCCTTCTCATGTTACATCTGGGGAAACTCAGTCTCACGAGGCAAAGTCCAGCATCCCTAGCTGATCAGTGACCACAGCAGCCTTTGAGCCTGTTCCTCCACCATACCTGGACTCTTTCTTCTTCCCCACTTGTCCCACCCCCAGTCCCGCATTCTGGGCCAGAGAAAGCAGGCATCAGTGTGGGCTGATGATGATCCTGTGTCTCTCTTGTCGAAGATGAGCCTCCCTGCAGTGGAGAGAAATCCCTCACCAGCTCAGACGCAAGGGGATGATGCTTTTTTAGCCCCAGAAGCTCCAAGACCACCTCCCAAGGCTCAGAGGGGGCCTGATTTGTTTCTGTGGAAGGCCTGGAGCGCTTGGGTCCTCGAAGCGTGGATTTGATCCAAGAGAATCTGACAGTCTCCCCTCCCCCCCATTCTTTCCTCCTTCCCTCCCCCATCCCTTTCTCTACCTCGCACTGTTATATGACCTAAACAATTAGGGCCATTCCAGTTGGGTTCTAAAGCCCGGGTACAATGGCTGGGACCTTCTTATTGCAGCGAATGGGTGAATGATGCCCTAGATAGTGAAAGGTTCATCGTGGGCTCATTGAACTTTGCACCCTCCACTTCTTGTTCATCCTGCTGCCAGGAGAGTAGAAGAAAAAGAAAAGAAATGGAGAAGCAGAGAGGAGTGTGTCCCTCCTTGGCTGGTTTGTGAAGAGTGCCCGATGCCAGCCTGGGAAGAGATTGTATGCTCACTAGCACTTTATAGAGGGGACATGGGTCGTGTCCCCTGCCAGTTTCTGTAGAGGATGTGTACCCAGTGCCAGTTGATGAAAAGAGTATGTGCCCTGTACCAGTTGTGGAAGAGGATATGAGCCTGATGCCAGTTGTGGAGGAGAACATGAGCCTGGTGCCAGTTGTGGAAGAGAACATGAGCCTGGTACCAGTTGTGGAAGGAGACATGAGACTGATGCCAGTTGTGGAAGGATACATGAGACTGATGCCAGTTGTGGAAGGAGACATGAGGCTGGTGCCAGTTGTGGAAGGAAACATGAGGCTGATGCCAGTTGTAGAAGAAGACATGAGACTGATGCCAATTGTGGAAGAAGACATGAGACTAATGCCAGTTGTGGAAGGAGAACTGAGCCCAATGCCAGTTGTGGAAGAGAACGTGAGCCTGATGTCAGTTGTGGAAGAGAACATGAGCTCAATGCCAGTTGTGGAAGGAGATGTGAGCTCAATGCCAGTTGTAGAAGGAGATATGAGCTCTATACCACTTGTGGAAGGTGATGTAAGCCCGATGTCAGTTGTGGAAGAGAACGGGAGCCTGATGTCAGTTGTGGAAGAGAACGTGAGCCTGATGTCAGTTGTGGAAGGAGACGTGAGCCCGATGTCAGTTGTGGAAGGAGATGGGAGCCTGATGTCAGTTGTGGAAGAGAATGGGAGCCTGATGTCAGTTGTGGAAGAGAATGTGAATGTGATGCCAGTTGGGGAAGAGAATGTGAACCCAATGCCAGTTGTGAAAGAGAATGTGAGCCTATGCCAGTTGTGGAAGAGAATATGAGCCTGATGTCAGTTGTGGAAGGAGACTTGAGACTGATGCCAGTTGTGTAAGAACATGAGCCCATGCCAGTTGTGGAAGAGACTATGAGCCGGATGTCAGTTGTGGAAGGAGACTTGAGACTGATGCCAGTTGTATAAGAATGTGAACCCATGCCAGTTGTGGAAGAAAATATGAGCCTGATGTTAGTTGTGGAAGGAGATTTGAGACTGATGCCAGTTGTGGAAGAGAACGTGAGCTTGATGCGAGTTGTGGAAGAGAATGTGAACCCAATGCCCGTAGTAAAAAAGAACAACCCGATGCCAGTTGTGGAAGAGAACGTGAGCTTGATGCGAGTTGTGGAAGAGAATGTGAACCCAATGCCCGTAGTAAAAAAGAACAACCCGATGCCAGTTGTGGAAGAGAACGTGAGCTTGATGTCAGTTGTGGAAGAGAACGTGAACCCAATGCCCATTGTAAAAAAGAACAACCCGATGCCAGTTGTGGAAGAGAACATGAGCCCAATGCCAGTTGTTGAGGAGCCAGTAACCTCGTCCTTGGGTAAGTCCCTTTTTTGCTCCCTACATGGGGGGCTGACATGACGATCTCTGGGTCTGCCCTGAGGCTCCTCCCTCTTCTGTCTTCCCCTGGGATCCTCCTGCCCTTCTTGCTTGTAGCAATGGAGGAACAAGTTGTCATTCACTCAGCCTGATGGAGGGCAGAGTCAAGGTCACCCACCCAAGGGAAAAAGCGGTCCTGACCCTTCCTGTCAGACATAGCCACGACACTGCCCATCCATGGACATTGTTTTCTCTCACCTGTACATGAGGTGGTTGGATTAAGTGACTTCCCAGGGCCCTTCCAACTTTTGATCTTGGATCCAAATACCAAATTGCTAATAATTTTATATGAAGAACTAGAGGAGGAAAAAAATAATCTCTTCTGGGGCTTATTACCTTTTGTCCTTCACTGACTTAATGAATCGATATGTTTTTATTAAAACACCTTCGATCCATTGGCCAATCAACATTTATTAAGAACCTACTATGTGTGCCAGGAACTGGATCAAGTGCTGTAGCATGACTCTTAAGGCAGTGCTGTTCCCTGGTCAAGGTGTTTCTTTCTTTCTTTTTGGATCAAGGTCAGTGTGATGGAAGAGAATCACAACCCTTCAGGGGGATAATTGAATGCTGAATGATTAGGAGGATCTTTGAATTTGTGAAACGTTGCCCCTTGTTCTCCTCAGAGTTAAGTTTTTAAAGTCCCAGGCTTCTCTGTTGTGTTTAATATTGAGATAGTGCTAAACACAGCAACTGAAACAGCATGAAAACTGAGATAAGCCATGCTGTTTCAGTTTTTGTGTTTAGCATTGAGATAGACCATGTTGTTTCATTTGCCGTGTTTAATACTGAGATAGACCATGCTGTTTCAGTTATCATGTTTAACACTGAGATAGACCATACTGTTTCAGTTGCCGTGTTTAGTACTGAGATAGACCATGTTGTTTCAGTTTTCATGTTTAACACTGAGATAGACCATGTTGTTTCAGTTGCCATGTTTAATACTGAGATAGATCAGCCTGTTGCTTCAGTTGCCATGAGCTGTAAGTCATACTGTGGGGTTGTAGAAGAGAAAGCCAGTCTTGACACTGGCGGGGGGAAGGGGGAACCTGGTGATATTTATGGATTGCTTGACCATGAAAAAGGTCACGTCACCTCTTAGAGTCACTGGGGAGCTCTGTAAGCCTAGAAGTGATAGGTATTCATCGTTCTTTGGAAGAAGTCTTTCCACACTAATGGAATGGTGGTTTTAACTCCCTCATTCCCGGACCCTTTCTTCTCCCCAAATTATAAGTTTAATTCAGTGAGATACAGAGTAACAGGTTCTTCAGTATTAGAATGACTGGACACGTAAAAGAGCTATTGTGATCACTTCATTATGCTGTGCCTCAGTTTGCTGACTGTAAGACTGAAGGGGCTGTTGCTGTTAGCACTGCACACCTAGCAGCTTGTCCTCTGTCTCCCAAAGCTTTATGCTCTTTAGAAGATGGACCGGTTCCTTCCTTCCCCATGATGTCCCGACTGCAGCTAAGCTGTCTGGTGCTGGGGGCCTTCGGTTGACCAATCTAGGCAAATTCTCCATTGCAGTCTCCCTTCTCTACCACCTCCTTTCTTCCCTCTTAGGCAAGCCCTTTCATCTACCAATCAATTGTATTTTTGGGTAATTCTCTTAACTCTTTCCTTCACTGTCTTCCAAGTCGTGGTAGGTTACTGAAGGAACAACTTCTTCTTGCCTTTTCCTTTTGCTCCCATTCCTTTTTACCTTTTTTTTTTTTACATTTGGCAAAGGATGGCTCCAACCATGACTGAGGAGTTGCAGAGAATTTAATTTTAATTCCTAGTAAATTGAAAACACAATCTTTGAACTCCATTGTGAGCTTAGGCTTCTTGTGAGTTAATCTGGGACCCACACCACCATTTACAGTATTTTGGGGGGAATATCTTCTCGTTTTGAAACTGATTGATGGTTGCGTCCTCAAATTCATGTGGAAGAAAGTGGGAAAAGGAATGATTATATTTATTCCCTGATGAAGCAACTTGTTGTCTTAGGAGTCCTAGGGAGGATTTTTTTTTCAGAAATGGTGCTTTGGTTGTCATTTAGGGACCCACCAAGAAGCTTCCTTTCCCCTTTCAAATCCTGTGCTCACGATGGGGAAGGTTTATTGAATATCTTTTAGAGTTTAATTGTTTTTTAAAGGTGTCTTTATTTCTGTCAAATATCAAGCAATTATGGTATGAACGATACTAGAGATTCAAAGAGGAAATAAATAAAATAAACTTTCCCTGCCTTCCGGAAGCTTATTCAGTTGAGAAGAGGAAAGCAAGTATGAGAGACAGAATGGGAGATAGTAAGGCGCTTACAAAGCACAATAGAGATTAACAGCAGAAACACTTTACTGTTAACTGGTAGCAGAAAGGCTTCATCATGGTGGTTGGTGTTGAGATCACCACTGCCCATCCCTCCCAGCTTAGTTGACATATTGGTTAATTCTGTTGAATTCTTTCTTAATTTTTTGTTATAAAGGATAGTTCTCTATGTGTGGGAGGGAAAAGCCATTTGGGGAAATGAAGGGTGAAATGAGGAAAGATAGTAAAATGTATGATTATTTTTTAAAGAAAGGCAAGCCAACAAAACTGATGATGTGGTCCCTGGGATACCTTCTTTAAAAGTTAAGCCAGTCAGTGGAGGGACTTGGCTGGGCTTGGTGGAGGATCAGCAGGGGGAAAAAGGACTTTCCCTTTTGCTCTAGACCTTGGAATTTGAAGGCTGGAAAAATTCTGGAGCTTGCTGGGATGCAGATTAAAAAAGAATCGGGAAATGTTTAACATAAAAAAGAATACAATATGACAGAGATCCTGCTACTTTGTGGTTTTCTAAGTTACAAGCAGGCAGCCTGTCCCATTTCTGTTTGGTTTGGGCTTGACACCAGGGTGGGATGTCACAGAACCTGAGGGAGAGTGAAAGGAGAGAAGGGAGGATGTTGGGAACCTCAGAGGGTGGGGACACGGTCTTGCCCTTTGGGGAATTCTTCAAGTGAAAGGGATGTTTTCCCCTTTGCTGTAATGCATTGGGTGGTTGCTCCTTGAAGGCCGGGTCTTTGGTTTCCTCTTGACCTTGGGTCCCCAGCATGATTCAGAATAAAGGGGACGTTCCGTCTTCTGCAGCTGTGGCTGTTGTCTCTCTATGCTACCTCAGGGTCACAGTGTCCCAACCATCTCTGTGCACATGGAGGGGTTCTCGAGTCGTGTTAAAAGGGGTTTTACAACTTGGATCGTGTGAGCATTTAAATGTCCCTCCTGTCCCATTAAAAGTTATTGGGGTTGATCTTGTGATGGAAAAAGCCATGTGCACCCAGAGAGAGGATTGTGGGAACTGAGTGTAGATCACAACAGAACATTCTCACTCTTTGTTTGCATTTTATTTTTCTTTCTCATTTTTTCTGGTTTGATTTGATTTTTCTTGTGTGCACGATAATTGTATAAATATGTATGCATATATTAAATTTAACGTATATTCCTATCATGTTTAACATAAAAAAGTAAAAGTTATTGGGGTAATGAGGTGAACATTGAAGATGAAGTCAGGAAAGGCTCCCAGTAAGGATCCTGCCTCTTATAGTGGGACCTGGACCAGTGAACTAACCTCTCCGAGCCTCAACTTTTACCTCATCTGTAAAATGGAGAAGTAATCATTTTAACTACACTTTTAGTAAGCTGTGAGGCCAAAATGTGATAAAATGTGTAAAAAGCATCTGTTAAAAATAAAAAATGGGGACAGCTAGGTGGGGTGGTTAATCCAGCCTCAGATGCTTTTTAGCTGTGTGATTCTGTCTGCCACAGGTAACTCATCTGTACAATGGGAATAATAACAATACTCACCATGCAGAGTTATTGTGAGGATCAAATGTATATGTCTATAAGCATGTATGGAGATACATATATATAACATACACATAATATTTGAACATGTATGTATATATGCCCATCCACAATACATATAAAATACACATGTGCATACATATATGTATGTATCTATATCTGTGCCATTAATAACAATAGCTAACATTTATATAGCTCTTACAGTGTCCCTGGCACTGGGCTAATGGATCCTGTTGAATCCTTGCCACGGGCCTGGGAGGGGCCTTGGGAGATGACCAGCCCCTTGTGTCACTTGAGGGCCTTTTCTTTGTGAAAGCCTTGGCTTGGACCCATGGAAAGAAACAGTGAGAGAGGCAGTTCCTGCCTTCCTGGAGGTTAGGATCTAGAAGGGGAGACCAGGCCTCACCCATATGAGATGAGGAAGACAGCAGGGTGGGAGCCTTGTTTGCAGAAGCGAGGGCCTACTGGGGCCGCCCACTGCCCTCCCTTTCAACTTAGTTGACGTATTGGTTAATTCTGTTGAATTCTTTCTTAATTTTTTGTTCTAAGGGGCCCTGTATGTGTGTGGGAGGGAAGAGCTATTCAGGGAAATGAAGGTGATGAAATGAGAAAAGATAGCAAAACGTATGATTATTTTTAAGAAAGCCAAACCAACAAGACTGATGTTGTGGCCCTGGGAAGCCTTCTTTAAAAGTTGAGCCAGTCAGTGGAGAGACTTGGCGGGCCTTGGAGCAGCAGCAGATCGCGGGAACTATAGCTGACATTTGGCCCTTCCACTTTGCCAAATCCTGTCTACAAGTCTTTGAGGTCGGGGCCGTTAATACCGGTTCTGTAGATCCTTAAATGACTTGTCTAGAATCTCACATGGAGAAGTGACTCTCACAGGATTTGAAGCTGGAGATTCCTAATCTCGGCTCCTCAAGCATATGTTCAGTGCGATTGTGAGCACGCCCTCGGGTGCCCCAGGCGGGACTTCAGATCCCAGTCCCTTCCAGGCAGCCCGTCCCCTTCCTCAGCCAAGGGCGCCCAGAGCCTGATGGGGGACAGCTTGCCATTAAGTACGTTCTCAGTGGATTGATTTGCCTCCTTTCTGACCTTGTTTCTGGGTCTTAGAGCTCTTAGCTTTTTGGGACCGAAGACTGATTGGTTCGATCCAGGATAACACTTGCTGAAGAGCCAAGGGTTCGAAGGGTGAGTTAGGGGCTATTTCAGCAGCAATGCAGAAGAGCAGCTTGAAGCACGAGGCCAGGAAGACCTTGTGCTTCGTTTTCTGACATTTACTGACCTGGGACCCCTGGGAGATCACTTAACCTTCCTCTGCCCTAAGAAAATCCTGAAGTGAGTGTGTCTGATGTGGAGATAGAGGTTCCACCTCGGAAGTTCCCCTGAAGGAGAGAGACTCACATGGATGTGTCCCCCCAAAAGCAAAGCCCCCAAATCCCTGATATGTGATGACTGTGACGAGAAGGATCAATCAAAATTCAGGAGGCAAAACACAGACCAGAGAGCTGTATTGGAGGACTGGCTGGGGCACTTATTCTCTTGGGACGTCAACCCACTGAACTTTCTGAGCTTGTTTTCTCATCTGTATAATCCTGATTGTGTGACTGCTTGGCTGCCCACCTCGTGGGGTTGTGGGGAATGAAATGTACCCCTTAGTCTTGAGAGAAGAGGCTGGAGGCCAGGGGAGCCCCTCAGTCAGCTACAGGGGATGGGATTGGGTCACCCGGGGGTGTAAGAACAGAGGAAGATTTTGGCCATGATGGTAGGAGGTGGTCAGAGATGTCCATGGCAGACAGTGCTGGAAGCGGGCAGGGAGGGCCTGCTGCCCGGCACTGTGCCCACAGGACTGGGGAGGGGTCACTACTTAATGGCCTGGATACTGCAGCCAAGGGCCCTGAGTGTTTCAGGAATCAATGTCACCTTCACTCTGGAGGTTGAGACTGTGGCCTGTGCCTCATCACGGCAGCTTTTTGTTTTATTCCTGTTAGAGAGGAGAGCTTGTTATCCTTCTGACACCTTTTTCTTGCTTCGTTAATGTCTGCAAAAATGAAGCAGAAAAAAAAATCTATTCTAAGTGGGAATGTTTTATGTAGCAGCAAGCACAGACTTCGCTGAGATCCTGGGACTTCTGTTCCTTCTCGGCACTTGACCTGATTGTTAGCATTGCCTGCTTTAACATTAACTAAGTAGATATGGCAGCCAGTGCCATAACTGACTAGAAACTCCTTGCAGGCAGAGACTATATTTTCCTTCCTCCCTTTCTCCCTCCTTTCTCCTTTCCCTTCCCTCCTTCCCTCCCTTCCTTTTTTCCCTCCCTCCCTCTTTCCTTCCCTCCTTCCATCCTTTCCTTGTTCCCCCTCTCCATCCCTCCCTCCTTCCCTTCCTCCTTTCCTTCCTCCCACTACCATCAGTTAAGCACCTGCTGAGGAAGGTACAAATTGTGGATAAAACAAATTCCCCAACCTCATAGGGCTTCCATTCTGGGTGGGCCCCAGACTGTTGCCCCATGAGTCCACCATAGGGCATCAGGAGAGGTCCCGCCCCCTGCCTGGTTTTCCTTTGGCCCTCAGCTTTTTGAGAGTCTGACATCCATCACCATGTTGCTGCTTGTGCGTCCTCCATGTTGGCGGCTTCTTGGCCCTTTTCTTTGTCCCAAGTAAGAGCTTAAATCCTTTTTCTGCTGCGTAATGAGGCAAATGCTTCCAGCTTGTAAATCAAAAACCATTATGTAGTTGGAGAGTCTACAGATTGTTCCTCCAATGCTTTTAGGCCATTAAGTAATTTATATCTAAGACAATCATCTGTGTAATCTGCATTAAGGGGACATGTCGGATTAAAGGGATGTCTGTGACTTGGGGCGGCCCTGAGTGGGCGATTGCTGTTGCTATTGATTAAAAGAATATCACGCTAATCGAATCCTGCTTTTCAGGGTCTGTTTTAGCATCCCCAAGTGAAATTTCCTGCAAATTGCCAGATGACCTGATTAAGAAATTTAATTTATTTTTATCTTGAGCTTTTTTTTCTTTTGCAAGTTTGGGTTTTTCCTGTAAATGTATAAAACATGAGAATTTTTCATGATGAAAAAGTGGTTTCCCTCCCCCACACCTTTTGAAAGTTCTTGATTCCTAAAGGAAAGTAAAATATTTTTTGCTAATACCACAGCTTTGGAAAGTGATGAAAAGTGGGGAAGGAACAGTCCATTTTTGTCAAAGAGGAATCTGGCAGCATCTTGAAAACCCTAAATAAATTTAATTTAGTGCTTCATCATCTGCTTCTATAGCCATTATTGATCTAATTCAAAATACCCCCTGGCTTTTTGTGTCTCTGTTGGATGATTTATTGATTTCTGCCATATGTTAGCCAGTAAAATCCTTGGAAGTTTTAAGAGTTTTTGAAATGATTGGAAGCATAAAAGGAAAAAAGTAAAATGAAAATAGATGGTATAGTAATATGGCTTCTTGAGTTGAGGGACTTGTCTTCTCCAGCTGGGACTTAAGCCTTGGAAGTGCCCCCGAGATACTTGTCATCTCAATATAGGGGTGGAGCAGTAGTGAGAGAACACAGACTGACTTTAATGAAAAGTCCTCAAGAAACAGATGTCATTTCTCAGTCATGTCTGACTCTTTATGACCCCATTTGGATTTTTTCAGCAGATGCTGGAGTGGTTTGCCATTTCCATCTCCAGCTATTTGACAGATGAGGAAACTGAGGCACACAGGATAAAGGGACAAGCCCAGGGTTATACAGTTGGTTAGTGTCTGAGGTCAGATTTGAACTCAGGAATTCCTGACTCAGGCTGGTATTTTATCTAGTGTACCATCTAGCTGTCCTTAAAGTAGCACAGGGAACAGGAAAGTGGGTGTAATGATAACAGCAATTTCATGGTATCTCCTGGGAATCTCCAGGTCAGCTTGAGGTGGAAAGATTATTCACAGAAGTACTTTGCTTTTTATTTTCAAAATATATGCAGAGAGTTTTCAGCATTCACCTTACAAAACCTTGTCTTCCAAATTTTTCTCCCTTCCTTCCCCTATCTTCCTCCCCTAGGTGGCAAGTAATTTATTATATGTTAAACATGTGCAGTTCTTCTATACATATTTCCACAGTTATCATGCCGGACAAGAAAAATCCAATCAAAAAAGGAAAACAAAACAAGAAAGAAAACAAAATGCAAGCAAACAACAACAAAACGAGTGAGAATGCTATGTTGTGATCCACCCTCAGTTCCCACAGTGCTCTCACTGGGTGTAAATGGTTCTCTCCATCACAAGATCATTAGAACTGGCCCAAATCACCTCATTGTTGAAAAGAGCCACATCCATCAGAATTGATCATCATATAATCTTATTGTTAGTGTGTACAGTGTTCTCCTGGTTCTGCTCACTTTACTTAGCATCAGTTCCTCTAAGTCTCTCCAGGCCTCTCTGTATTCATCCTGCTGATCGTTTCTTACCGAACAATAATATTCCATAACATTCATATACCACAACTTATTCAGCCATTCTCCAGTTGGTGGGCATCCACTCAGTTTCCATTTTCTCGCCACTACAAAAAGGGCTGCCACAAACATTCTTGCACATACAGGCCCCTTTCCCTTCTTTAAGGGAATAAGCCATTGGGATATAATCCCAGTGTTGGATTAAAGGGTATGCACAATTTGATAACTTTTTGAGCATAGTTCCAAATTGCTCTCCAGAATGGTTGGATCATTTCACAACTCTACCAACAATATATTAGTATTCCAGTTTTCCCACATCCCCTCCAACATTCATCATTATCTTTTTCTGTTATCTTAGCCAATCTGACAGACTGTTCTGGTATCTCAGAGTTGTCTTAATTTGCATTTTTCTATTCAATAGCGATTTACAGCATTTTTTTTCATATAATTTGAAATAGCTTTAATTTCTTCATCTGAAAATTGTCTGTTCATATCCTTTGACCATTTATCAACTGGGGGAATGGCTTGTATTCTTAAGTTCCCTATATATCAGGGGTTCTCAAACTATGGTGCACGGGCCAGATGCGGCAGCTGAGGACGTTTATCCCTCTCACCCAGGACTATGAAGTTTCTTTATTTAAAGGCCCACAAAACAAAGTTTTTGCTTTTACTATAGTCTGGCCCTCCAACAGTCTGAGGGACAGTGAACTGGCCCCCTATTTAAAAAGTTTGAGGACCCCTGCTATATATATTTTAGAAATGAGACCTTTATCAAAACCCTTGGATGTAAAAAATTTTTCCCAGTTCTATGCTTCCCTTCTAATCTTGGCTGCATTAGTTTTGTTTGTACAAAAACTTTTTAATTCAATATAACCAAAATTATTCATTTTGCATTTCATAATGTTCTCTAGTTCTTCTTTGTCCATAAATTCCTTCTTTTTGAAGGACCATTTTGATGTTATCTTCATATAGGGCATTAGGTGTTGGTGAGTGGCTAGTTTCTGCCATACTGTTTTCCAATTTTCCCAACAATTTTTGTCAAATAGTGAGTTCTTATCCCAGAAGCTGGAGTCTTTGGGTTTATCAAACACTAGATTATTTGTTATTGACTGTTGTGTCTTGTGAACCTAACCTATTCCACTGATGAACTACTCTGTCTCTTAGCCAATACCAAATGGTTTTGATGACCGCTGCTTTATAATTTAGTTTTAAGTCTGGTACAGCTAGGTCATCTTCATTTGCATTTTTTTCATTAATTCCCTTGATATTCTTGACCTTTTGTTCTTTGAGATGAATTTTGTTAATATTTTTTCTAGCTCTGTAAAATAACATCTTGGGAGTTTGATTGGTATGGCACTGAATAAGTAGATTAATTTAGGTAGAATTGTCATCTTTATTATATTAGCTCAGTGTACCCATGAGCAATTGATATTTTCCCAATTGTTTAGATCTAGTTTTATTTTTCTGAAAAATATTTTGAAATTGTGTTTGTATATTTTCTGGATTTGTCTTGGCAGGTAGACTCCCAAATATTTTATATTATCTACAATTATATTAAATGGGAATTCTCTTTCTCTTGCTACTGGACTTCATTGGTAACATATAGAAATGCTGTTGATTTATGTGGATTTATTTTCTATCCAGCAACTTTGGTAAAACTGTTAATTATTTCTAGTAGTTTTTTAGTTGATTCTCTAGGATTCTGTAAGGATACCATAAAACCATCTTCAAAGGGTGATGATTTGGTTTCCTCATTACCTATTCTAATTCCTTCGATTTCTTTTTCTTCTCTTATTTCTAAAGCTATAGTGAACAACCTCCTGATCTTATTGGGAATGGTTCTAGTTTATTCCCATTGCATATAATGTTTAGTGATGTTTTTAGATAGATGCTGCTGATCATTTTAAAGAAAACTCCATTTACTCCTATGCCTTTTAGTGTTTTTAATAGGAATGGGTATTGGATTTTGTCAAATACATTTTCTGCATCTATTGCTATAATCATGAGATTTGTTTGGTTATTGATGTGGTCAATTATGCTAATAATTTTCCTAACATTGAACCAGCCTTCCATTCCTGGTATAAATCCTATTTGATCATAGTGTATTATCCTGGTGATAAGTTACTATAATCTCTTTTCCTAATGTTATATTTAAAATTTTTGCATCAATATTCAATAGAGAAATTGTCCTATGAATTTTCTTTCTCTGTTTTGACCCTACCTGTTTTAGGTATCAGCACCATATCTGTGTCATAAAATGAATTTGGTAGGACTCTTTCTTTCCCTATTTTTTCAAATAGTTTGCATAGTATTGGAATTAATTGTTCTTTAAATATTTGGTAGAATTCACTTGTAAATCCATCACAGAACCACTTTTTACTGAGAGATTATTATGTTCAAATTCCTCTGTAAAGAGCTTTAAGGGATACAAAATAGTTACTTCCTTTGAGCACCTAAGTGATTTAAAAAATGGATGTAAAGACTTTTAGAAGACAGATTTCCATTGGTTCAGAAAAAAATTACAAATTTAAAATGAATTTGACAATATAATTTTAAGTTTTACTAGTGGGGGATAATGATAGGGAGGCATCTACAAGATTGATGTGGCCACCTAGGGAGCTCTCTCATGTACTCATAAAATATTTTTAAAGAACATATTGAAGAAGGTGTGTGGGGGGGGGAAGAACACAGAACCTAGGAAAGTTCAGAAGAGAGAAGGAGAACTGTAAAAAGAGTGTTTCAAAGGCCAATGTTCAAAATGAGCCAAAGCTGCTGAGAACACCAAATAAGCTTTTTTTAAAGTATTTTCAGTACAAGGAAAGAGGCAAACCTACTTCTTGGGGTGGCTGTTACAGTGTTAACATGTAATAAAAATAGTTTATTTCTATATGGGACTCTGTGACTTAAAACATTCTTTGCTTTAACAACAACTGGATAAAATCTCAGTGTTCTAATTCCACATCTGTTCCTGTGATACTATACTGTTTCCTTTTTCTCTTGAGTTTCCCAAAAATAAGGACATGTATCCAACAAATGTTTATTAAATGGTCGTACTGTGCCATACTAATGCCATTTCTGGCTTGATGGGGTCTGAGGCTGGAGCTGGAGAGATGGTGCAGATATAGCAGCTTCGCATTTTGGCAGAGCATAGGACTATTTCACTCAGTACACTTCTGATCTTCGTTGCTTCCAGATGAGTTTTCCAGAATAAACTCTGTTCATGTCCCTTCTTCCTGAGCTCCAAGACCTGGCTCCCTCTGCTAAGAAAGAGAGAGAAATCATCTGGCCCCTGTATGTCGGCTCGCTCTCTTATAGGAAGTTCACTTTGGTGAACTTGCCACCCTGCCTTGGACTTTCCCATGTTGGGGTCCCTTGATTTCTGAAAGCCCAAGTGGAGTCCCTCCTCCTCCCTGCCCGCCATCTTTCCAGCCCATCCCAGAGGAGTCTCTCCCTCGTCTGAAACCTTCGCCTCGATCTAGTGCCCATGACCCACTCACTGGCATTTTGAATCGTAGAGGTCAAAGCAGGGTGCCCTGGGATGCCTCCAGAACCCTAGGGTCATTGACTTAGGAGTGGAAGGAGTCCAACCTTATCTTTTTCAGGCTGGGAGGCTGAAATGCACACACATGTCTGTTAACACATATATACTATGTAATGTAGCGATACACGCATATTATAAAGCAAATACAAATATGCACATGATATACATTTTACCCATTGGAATATATGGGCATGAGGTAATACATTCTAGATAATGCATGTGTGTGTATCCTTAAATACATATTCTTATGTGTATACAGGTATACCACACGCATACGGTGTAACTCACCATGCATATGTGAAGCGCATACAAGCAGCACAATACATTGTAACCTGCTTGTAGTGTGTGGGTTAACCTGCCTCTTTGTGTGATAATAGATGGAATTATAATATATGTACACAGGTCACGTCTGTGCACGTAGCCATCCCCTTTAATCCTCACAAGAGCCCTGGAAAGTAGGTGCTGTTATTTGTAGATCCACTTTGTAGATGAAGACAAGAATAGCTTGTTCAGAGTCACACAGATCACCTGGGGTAGAGACCCCCGAATCCACGGCTGTCTCCACTGTTCTGCCCCGTCCCCACCACTGGGGGTTCAGTTTTTCTCCCCCATTGCCATTCCTAACACATAACACACACAGATACTTACACACACATTCACACACCACACACCATATACACACAGTACACACAAACACAGAGATACAACACACATATACATACAACACATACAATACACATACCGTATGCACATAGTACATACAGAGACACACAATACACAGACATCATATATACACAGTAAACACACACACAAACACACACACACAAAATACACCACTCACAATATACACCCCCTTTTGTTTTCTGTTTCTGTAATTTGCTTATAACCCCTGCTACGGTCACCGTTGTGACCCTGAACAAAGAAAGCCCTTTGCTCTTCTCACCTTTGCCCCCCATGTCACTAGGGTGAGGCTTCTGGAGGGGGTTGGAAGGACTGCAGTGTCCAGGAAGGGCTATAGGGCAACCGGCCGCCTTTCTCTGGTCAGAACACTTGACCATTACAACAGTGGTAACTGTCATTCCTCTAGAGTTAAAATTTCCTGTGAACTTCATGTTTTTATCTCCTTTGAGCTCAGAGCATCCTGGGCTTTGGGAGGAAGGGGCATCATGTGGTTAACCCCATTATGTGGGTGGAGAAGTTAAATGGCTTTGCATGGGGCCACACGTCTAATAAATGTCTGAGGCAAGATCCAAACTCAGGTCCTCTGGACTTGGTGTCTATGAGCTTTCTTCTCCCCCAGCCCTCCCATCTTATATTCAAAATGTCAGCTTGTATTCAAGGGCCAGACCCACGGCTCCATTTTCTGTAAGGTCCGAGGAGTCTGAGTTAGCTGCCAGGAGGCTGGAGAAAGTGCATCCAGTGAACAAGAGGAAGGTCCCATTTTGCTGGGACAGGGAGGAGCTTCATCCTCCACACATGAGTGGGTTGGAAGGCAGAAAGACTCAGGAACCTGACAAAGTTAACAACACTGTTACTGGATGGGGGTGGGGAGAGAGCTTATCGCCACTGTTCCACCTTAGCCAGTGTAACAGGTGCCACCAGGGTCAGCGTAGCACGCTGATGATGTTGCCGACATATTTGTCCCATGTTTATCAAGGAAGTGGAGACATCGACAAGACAAGCTGGGTCATTATGGCCCCTAAAGTTACCCATCCTATAAACCAAAATGTCTTAAACTGTGGGTTACAGCCCCTATGGGGTTATGTAACTGAATGTGGGGGGCTCATGAAATTATGATTTATTGTCAATAAACATTTGATTTGTATCCCTAGTTTATATACCTGGGGTTGTGTAGAAATTTCTCAGGTGAAAGGGGGTCACGAGTGGAAAAAGTTTCAAAAGCTAAACCCAGAGTGCTCTATGTAAATAAGTCAAGCCTCAGTTTACAAAATTGTCCCCAACCTGCACTTTGACCAGGCTGACATCTGATCTTGGGAACTTAAGCTAACAGGGATATCAGATTTTACTCCAGTCTTTTCATTTTACAAATAATGGCCCAGAAAGAGAAAATGACCTTTGGTCACTTTAAGGGGGTTATCTCATACCCACCCTCCCTTGCTTTGGTCCTCTTGGCCATCCTTCCATAACCAACCTGGTCTAGAACTTCCCAGGTGAGCTGAGTATGGGGGGGGATTCTTTTGTTGGACTAGAGGTTGTCTGAGGTCCCTCCTAACTTTAAAACTATGAGATTTGTCATTTGTCATCAGTGATATAGTCCAATTGGGTTGAAGTAAATTAAACTGTAACTGTAAACTGTAAGGGGTCATCCTTCCTCTTATTTCTCCCATCTAGATAAATTCAGAATGCCTAATTGGTCAATTCTTGTTTTTGTGCCCTGTTCCTTCCGGTGCTCAATAGAAACAATTCTCTAGACAATTAAACAGCCTGCCTCTCCCTCCCCAAGTGTTGCTAGCTTCTCCCACCAAAGGATGTTACTGTGCAACGCGAACCCTAGGTCTGGACTTGGTAGCCCCCTGTGCCCATTCATTATGGTGCTGATTTGCCCATTCCCTGCTTTGTTCCCATCAGGTTGAAGGAGAAAAGGAAATATCAACACACTCCCAGCACTGGGGTGAGCAACAGCTTTTTCCCGCATATACGCCAACTTCTCAACACCAAATTACATCTTCTCCATCAGTGATCCAACAAGAACCAAAAATCGGGAGTGCCTCGGTAGGTGGATCGAGTTTGGTTGGGAATTTCTGGATCGGTGGTTCTGTGCTCCTTCCCTTCCCAAGCTTTGCTGCCATGTTTTGTTTGCAAAGTTTGCTGAGAGATTGCCCTTAAGTCGGAGGCAGAACAGCCAGGTCTCCTAGGTCTGTGTTTGGGTTTAGAGAGGCTTCCGCTTGGAACTTGGGGTATATCCTAATTGAAGGTGTTGTCCTACTCATCATTGATGGCAATGAGCTGCCCCTAAATGCTTACAAACTTAACACGTAGCCAGTCTTGTTGAGCTCTTTCAGCTCAGCTCTGTTCTGGGTTTAAATATTGTAAAACAACAACAGAAAAATCCCAGCGTGAGGAATGCATGATTAATTGATAGGTGAGGTGAAAATGATCTGCAAATCTTAGTGGACTTGCAGCTAGCTTGATGTGATTTAATGTGAACCCTCCGAGCTAATGACACAGTGGGTTCCATTAAAGGGGGCAGTGTGTTCAGAAAGTGAGAGATGTTAGTTTCATGGTACCTGGTATGATCTATTTGAGGGTTCTGTTCTGGCTCCAAATTTGAAAAATAGAAAACCTTGAGGAGAGCAGTCAGGATGGTAAAAGGGCTTGAGACCTTACCTTCAGACCTCTGGTGAAATCTCCCAGAGATGATTGGCCTAGGGGAGTGATGGACAGGAGGTGCAGCTTCAGGCACTGACATGGAGGTAACCGGGGGAGAAATGTCATCTGCTTGGCCTGCAGAGGTCGCTTCCGGCCCTGTGGGAGGAGAAGCTTCCTAGGATTTGAACCGTCCAAAGGGGCAGGGCTGCCTTGGCTTGGGGGAAAGCTTATTTTCATGAGGTCTTCGGGTGAAGGGTCCTGGATAATGTCTCCTCACAGAGGACGTTTTGGGTAAGACTAAGAATAGGTTGGAAGGTAGGGGGAGGCCCACAGAGGCCAAACCTAGAGCTTATAGGTGGTGGATGTAGATTGGAACCCAGGGCCTCTGATTGGCAATGCAGACCACCCTCCCTCCCTGGATGGCTTCCGTATTGGAAATTCTGTGAACCGCTTGCTCATTCTTGTCTGTGGCCCTCGGTTTGACATGATTGTGTCTGGAAATTGTAAGAGAAGGAGACTTTACAGGAGGCACTGCCTTGGTGGCAGGCTATAGCAAGAAAGTTCTATGCATTTTAAATAACATTTTCCCCCAAATCTAAGAGGAGGTAAAAAGAGAGGTTATAATGTTAGGAGAAACACTAAACTGAAGCCAAGTTCTTATCCTGGCCAACTTTGGTCTTTGATATAGAAACAACCTCTGTATTTGTGGCAAAGAGTAGGATGGGAGGGACCAGCCTGTAAGCATAAAAGATGCCTTATACTCTTAGGTATAGCACACAAAGTTTCTGTGTTTTTCTTTATTAGAAGAGAGCTCATTTGGGAGGGAGTGGGAAAGAAGACAGGAAAGAAACATTATTTCCAGAAAAGAATTGGGATTTTTAAAAATAGGTCTGAAAATTTCTTTAAAAAAAATAAGTTTAGGGAAATAATAAATATGGAAAGAACAACTGAATTAAAAAAAAAACCGAATAACAAGCTGGTTTTGATGGAGGATCATAGAAATTGATAGAAACCAGTAGCTACCAAGCAGATTAAGAAAGTTATCAATAAAAAAAGAGCTCACAATAAACACAGAAGAAATTAAGAAGATCATCAGAGAACATTTCAAGCAGGTATAAGCTAACAAAACAAAAAATTTGAATAAGATGGATAATTATCCACAAAAGTATAAATTATCCACAACAAGGAAGCAATCATTTTAAATCAAGTAATTTCAGGGAGAAGTCAAGTTCCACTGAACTGCTATACGCACACATATCCACACACAGAACACACACACACACACACACACACACACACACACACACACACAACACACACGTACCCCAATCCCAAATGGGCCACAGAGGTTTTCAAGTAAATTCTTTTAAGACCTTCCAGAACAAATAATTGCTTTACTACAGAGATTTTGCATAAATACAGAGCAAGACAAAATGATTCCCAATATCTTTTGGGAAGCACATATGGGATTGATTTTAAAAGCCGGCAAAGATAACATCAAATGGAAAATTCTAGTGCAATTTTTCTATTTAATATAGATACAAAAATACTTAATAAAATAGTAGCTAATACTAGCACATAGCAGTGCTTTAAAATAATGATTGATGATAGCTGAGTTATACCAGAAATATCTGCCCTATAAATACTCTAAAAAGATGTAGCAAAAGCCTTTGTAAAATACAATTTTCTTTTGTGATTTAAAAAAAAATACTTAAAAGAATAGTAATAGAGAAGATTTCCTTCAACACGACAAAAAATTATCAGTCTCAAAATAGGAGTTTATACAATATGCAACAGAGAAATCTTAGAAACAGTTCCACTAAAAACTGGCACAAAATAGTGGGGCTCATTTGTGTCACTTAGATTTGGTAGCATATTGGAGGCAAGGCAAGACGCATTTATGAAGTACTTACTCTGTGCCCGGCTAAATTTCTGGTGAGATTAATTCAAGCAAAAAGAAAGACACTTTTTGCTCTCAAGGAGTTTGTATTCTACAGCAAAAAACTTTGTATCTAGACTTGCATGAGATCTTAATAAGAACAACTAGCAAACAAGTCTGAAATTCTTTTCAGGGCTATTATATGTGCACCCTGTTTAATCTGGTCACTTTCTTGAAGGTGAAAGTAACTAGGTAGCTAGGTGACCTGAATTCAGACCAACTCATTTTCCTGAATTCAAATTTGGTCTCAGGCACTAGCTGTAGGATTCTGGTCAAGTCACTCACCTTGTCTGCCTCAGTTTCCTCATCTGTAAAATGAGCTGAAGAGGGAAATGGCAAACTCCTTCAGTGTGTCTGCCCAGACAACTCCCATTGTGATCCCAATGTGATCCAACATTAGTCTCTATTCTACAGGTTATCAGAGATAATGAAGTGTTTCCTACAACACAGGACAGAGAAATAGGATCTGGAGTGGCAAATGAAATCTAGACATTGGTTAGTCATTTAGAAGGTAGGGAAAAGGAGGGTCTGTGGACCTAAGCCGTCTCTATGTGAGTTCCATGACAGGCAGGAGGACTCTGTGCCTTCTGAAAGGGAAGCAGCTGATTCTAGTGATGGTGGGCATTAACGCTTAATCTCCCGAGGGATTGAGGAAGGAGACCTGAGCGGGAGGGAGGACGAATTCTTACTGAGGTTACCCATGCAGCTTGTTGTCCGGCAGTGGAAAGACAAGGTCGATGGTGTCCCCAGTCCATATAATCAAAACATAACAGGGAATTTGTCCAAATGGATTGTTAGTGTCTTCCCCTGGGGGTTCATGTAGGTGCGACTAATATTGACAGAAGGATCCTGGGAAGTATTAGAAGGAAATGAAAGACCTTAGTGGCTGAGGTGGGTGGGTGTCTCTCTCGGGGTGACCCAGTTGGGGCAAAGCCCCAGAAAAGATTGCAGAATTGAAAAGTGAACAAAGGCAGAAAGAGAAGGATGGCCAAGATTTGAAATTTGAATTTCTGGACCATGACTTAACATATAAGAAGGAAACTTTTTTGGCCAGGAACGGCCTCTCCTTCACATGGGCCAGGAAGTCTTATCTTTGTCTAGAGTTTTACAAATCTAAGCAGAAGAATTTTTTTTAGAAAACCAAAGAATGTATTCAAGCCAGATACATAAACCTCTTTAGGTTGGAAGAACATCCAGAAAATCACAAGATGCAAAAACCCAAACAACAGAGGAACATGAAGTCCGTCTTCAGGTTTTGGAAGGTCCGTTCCATGCAAGAAGAAGGATTGGATTTCTCCTTGTGCCCCGGAGACAGGATTAGGAGCAGTCGGTAGAAGTGGGAAAGAGATAAACTGAGGCTTGCTGTAAGAAGAGCCTTCCTATGACTTTGAAAAGTTTGAAAGTGGTATGCCTTCTGGAAGCAGTGGGTTCCCCCTCAAGATCTTCCAACAAAAGCCTGATCATAACTAGTTTGTGTTAGAGGAGACTTGTTTGTATAGATCCCATCTGGCCTTATGAGGTCCCTTTAAATTCTGAGATTCTGTGATGATCATGGAAATAAAGCAAGGTTCTCCCTAGTTGAAGGATCATTCCTTGCTTTATGGATAGGTCAGACTGATAAAGCAAAAATATCAACATTTCCCAAATTTATTTACACTGCCATTCCAAGGAAATTAGCAAAAGGCCAAATTACAAAACTTTTTTTTTTAATCACAAATTCATATAGAAAAATAAAGAGCAAGAATATCGATATGAAATCTGACATAAAAATAGTTACTAAGGATATTCTCATCGGGGATGTAAAGGCAAAAATTAAGCCATTCCTGTCTCGAGAATCTTACGTTCTCTTGGATGATGGCAGTAGGCTTGATCTCCTTGACTTTAAAACATTGTAAAAAAAAATTAAAAAGATAAAAAAATTATAAGGTGATATCCATAAAAAAAAATCTACTAGGCAAAAAATATAGAAGCACATCAGTGGATCAGATCAGAAAGAAATCTAATTGTAAATTAATATATACTGAAAAAGGAGCACTTGATAAACCCCTTAAGATGGAGCAAGGATTTATAATGTAATAATTCTTTGTCATTGTGGCACAGTGAGTGCACGGGGAGCTGGCCTTGAACCCAATCTGGATTTCAAGTCTTGCCTCTGACACATGTTGGGTAAGTCACTCAGTGTCCATGATTGAAGCAATACGCTTAAGACTCTCAATTGCAGAGAGGGTACAGACTTGCATTGGTAGAGATTTTTCCTATCTGGGAGTTCCTTAAACCAGTGAAATCATAACTCCAGTCCCTATCCTTATCCGAATCTGTGTATTTGGTGATATTGATTACTGTGATTATGACTGTTAGATTTAGACCCGTGTCTCATACCACATGGAGTAATGAATTCCAGTTATATTAGACAGTGTGGTATCGTGGCTAGCATAACAGTTTTGGAAGTAGGGAGACCTGACTTCAAATCCTGCATTAGATCCTTGATAAATCCCTTCACTTTATGTTCAGTTCTCTCATCTGTTAAAAAGGCAGAATGAGGTACATTAGAATCAGTGATTGCTGTCTTTGCCAAGTCAAAATCAGATAACAGTCTGAAATATTTTTAAAAATATGTGGAAAATAAAATAACTTCATCTCTACTGTTGAAGGGGATGTTTATTAAGCAGATATTATTAGGAAAACATGGACTTGAGTACATAAAAATTGAAACATTTGCAACAAAACTATGTTAAAAAGCAAATAATAGATGGGAAAATGTGTCAAATACAGATAAAAAATTGGATTCAGTGATTTCTATCTTTTCCAATTCAAAATCATGATCCTATAATCCTAGATAATAGTCTGAAATATTTTAAATTTGCACATGAAAAATAAAATAATATCTATCTCTACAATTGAAGGGCGATTTAAATCTATTAAGTAGAAATTATTAGGAAGGTAAGTACTTAAGTATATAAAAATTGAAAAATGTATAGCAATATGTTAAAAAGCAAATAATAGATGGCAAATAGAGATGGATAAAATTTGATGCCTAAAATAGATGGGTAATTGGGAAGAAAATAAAATTTAAAAAAGATTGTGCTGCTTTGGATAAATAGTTGGATTCATTTATTGTTGGGAGAATTGCAAAGTAGGAATAGCTTTTTGCTAAGTATCTCTAACATGCAACACAAGCCACGAAGATAATCAAATCATTTGGCTCGATAATTCCATTTTGAAATACTTGCCCTGAAAGTTATAATCTGACAGAAAAAAAATTTTTTTTATCTATTCAGAAATCTTTAAAACTCCTCCATTATTTGCAGTTGTGGAAAAGGCCAAATACTCTTAAATGAAAAACAACAGGAGAATGGTGAAATAAACTGGACATCATTCTTGTAATATCATATCAAATAGTGCAATTAAGGCCGATCCATATGAGAAGGAAAGGACTTTCTTATTTGGAAATAATGTTAGACCAAAAAAGGAATCCTGTAAAATGAAAAGTGAAGGGATGGGTGAACACAGATATGTCGATGGCATCCACTGAGAAGTTACACTGTTTTATGGGTTCACATTAATTTGTTTAAATGAAGTCGTGGGATCCTTTCGATGCTTTGAGTAAAACATTTATAGTCTAATAAAAATTTTCCCCATTTAGAATCTCCAATGTTAATTTTTATATCAGTCTCTATTTATCCAGATGGCACCGAGGTAGAATTCATATTACTTCATTTCTGCTGCCTAATCTGGTCATGTGAAGCCCCAAATCTGGCCCCTAATTGATTTGAAGATAGAGCCCCGGTTAGGGAGACGCTTGGGTGAACTCATTGTGCCTTTTCATGCTTAACCCAATTCCATAATGGTGAAAAGCCCACAAAGCAATCGATTCCCGATCCAGACGACGCCACTTATCCAGCTCAGATCGTTTGCTGTAGTTCTTCTTTAGTGGCTAAAAGTATCAGCAGTTACTTGCTCCAGATTGGTTGCCATGTTCCCATGATTTATAGCCTCAGGCTAAATCTCAAGAAAGTCAAATGAATTCTTGATACAAAATACAAATTTGCATGCACACACATACACACACACAGCCACTCATATCATGTGCACACACAGATAGGGAGAAACATTAGCTTCACATTCATGTCTAGATGAATAGATTCCCTACCTCCACCCTTCCACCTGCCCAAGAAATTTTGCTTTCTCATGCAATTTACTTCAACTAAAGCTTATTAAAGGGCTGCTACATGCCAGGCGCTGGGCTAAGTGCTGAGCAAATACAGGCAAAAATCAATTGTGGTACATTAGTGGAATGGATTGCTATAATGCAATTATGATCGATACATATGAGAGAAAGAAAATCTGAAAATGGTTTTCTGAAATAATGTAAATTTAACACAAACCCTGCCCTCAAGGATATTATATTCTAGAGGCGGGGAATAGTATGTATGTACACAGATAGACACATACAAAGTGCAGACTAAGTAGATCTATATAATTTGGGAGAGTAAAGGATAAGTGTTTATATCTGGGATCATCTGGAAAACCCTAATCTAGGAGGTGACCTTTGAACCCAGCCTTGCTGGGTGCTGGGCAGGGTGGTGAAGCAGAGAAGTCTGACTTGGGAGGGCTCTGAGGGGGCCCCTGGTGCTCCCTTCTCCCTCCCTAGGCTTTGCATGCTAAGTATGAGCCCCCTGATGCTGAGCCAGGTCCTCCTCGGGCTGGCTTTTCCATCCTGTTAGCCCCGATGCATGTCTATCTCACTTTGCTTGTTATTAAAATCTCTTCCCTGCTAGCTCTCTGCCTTAAGAATTTCCTTTTTTTTTTTTTTTTTTAAATCATCTTTAGAGCAGTCAGTTGTCAAGTCCGCGGGGACTGGAAGGGACCTCAGAAGCCAACTACTCCAACCCCCTAATTGTTCAGGTGAGGAAACTGAAGCCCACCCAGATGGTTGTTCCAGACCACAGGTAGTGAGCGTCCGAGTCCATTTCCTTTTCCTGGGTCCTTAGGCCAGCCTTCTCTCTGGCTGGGAAATTAATCAGCTGAACCAGTCACCCTCATGACTCAGTTTCCTCCCCTTACTATTGATCTGAAGCCTTCCCTTCCCCTTCCCAAGCATGGAAGAGTACTTATGGTTATTAGTTTGGCAGCTCTTGGTTTTAAAGTTAATCTCTTGGTCCTGTCCTTTCAAAGTGTTTCCCTTTCCCTTTGCTGTGGGGCCAGCAGTTCATGACTGTAAGGGGCTTCTCGCAAATTTAGATGGCTAGGACGCTGATGGGTCAGAGCAACGGGAGGGTTCAGGGGCTGAGGGCCTGGTCCCAAGCATCCCGGGGTTGCTATAGAAATGACACAGCCTGTAGTTACACTTTGCCTCCTGGCCAATGCCCCTCTGCTGGCTGCCTTGTATAATCAGGGTGGAAAGGCGGCTTGTGGACTACTTGGCCATTGCAACCTTGCCTGGTATCGGAGGACCATATCTTGCCCTAACAGATGGCATAGACCCATGACCTGCCAACGAGAAGGCTTGTGTTTAGAAGCGAGCATCAGAGCGAGCTCAGGCCTTTGCCTCCTCCCCCAGGCCGCCAATCTGATCGTCACTGCCGGACTTCCCCCACAAATCCTCAGGTCTTCTGGATGAGTAGCTTTGCCCAAGAAGAGAGATGATTAGTCAAGCCAAGCTAGGGAGTTTCACTGGCTTTTATGAACCATCCCTCCTGAGTTGGAGAACTAGACATTAATAACAATGAGATAAAAATTCAAAAACAAACAGAAAAGAGCTCTCCAGAAAAAAGTGAGCAAAACTCCCCAATGGGGCATTCAGGATGATATTCAGTGTTTGGGTTTGTCAGCTGGGGAGTGGTATTCTCCACCTGCTTCTTGGGTCGAAATAACCCTCAGGGGGATCCATTAGTTAGAAGCACCTTCTGATGATCTTCCCTGGGGAACCAGAATCACTGCCAGGCCCTGGCCATATTGAAAAGAGTCTCTTTTCCTGACTGACTGGCTCTTTGACCTGCCTGCTGACGGCCGCCATGGAAGTTGCCCCCCATTGCTAAGAAAACCCTGGAACAAGGATTTGCTCTAATGGGTAGCTTGCAGAGTGGCCACTGCTCAGGAGTGGGAGGAAAGTGGAGAGGGCACCAGTCACTTCTAGATGAACTGGTGCTGGCTTTCCCAGACTTGGAACAAACCCATTCCCAGGGTGGGGTAACAAGGCTCTTAAACCCCCTGACGTTTGAAGCTTTCTTGGACTAGCTAAGAAGCTTTCTGTGGGGTGTCCCGAGGAATCTGTGATGTCCCTAAAATGGGGAAGCAGTTATTTTGTGCTTGGTTGGTAGAGCCAGAAACTGAAGCCCTTCAGGAAGTTTGCCCAAGTGACTAATTCATTCTGCCCTTAATGTCATGGTTGAGTTGGTATTGGAAGCAATCGTGGTAGGATTTGCCTACAGGAATTGGATAACTGATAAATTGATCTCTCTCTTGCCCATGGCTACCCCTGCCTCCGTTGGGTCAGCTCCAGTTGGGCTCCTTTAGGAACAAAGATAAGATGCTGTTCTGGCTTCTAAAGTCCTGAGTACCCCAGCCCCCTCCTCCCTTTCTTATCTTCTTACCTCACTATCCCATGTGTTCTATGATCTATTGATTCTGGCTCCTCCTTTGCTGTTCCTCACACAAAACACTATGCATTTTCCACTGGCTGTCCCCCATTCCTGGAACTTTGCTCCTCTTCCTTATCTCTATCCCTAAGCTTCCCTGGCATCCTTTGCAGTCTCAGCTGAAATCCCACCTTCTATGCTAGTGCCCCTCACCCCGGCCTGAGGCTGACAATTAGTCTTAAAAGATCTTGTTTGAACAAATTGTCTGCACGTTGTCCCCCTGGTTAGACTGTGAGCTCTTCCAAAGCAGGGACCGTCTCTTCTGTTTCTCTTGTGTCTCTAGTGCTTTAGCACAGTGCCTGGAACACAATAGGCACTTAATAAATGCTTGTTGGCTTACTGGATTATCACAGCAAGCCAGGCATCATCAGTGCACATGGATGAGTCGTGCCCCTACACACACACACTATGTAACCGACAGTCTGTTCTTTTTTCTTTCCTTCCTTCCTTTTTGCTTTGTTCCTTCTGAAATCCTTTCTCCATCTTCTTTTCATTGCAAATGAGCATCCAACAAATGTCATTGGATCCAAGGAGATCTGCATAGGCAGGAAAAAGGGTCGACATTGATTTTTCTTGCAAAATGCTTCCCCCAAGCACTTGTTAAAGAAAGTCCCGTGGCTCGTCTGTCTTGGTTGATGATGCCGGTCTCTTGCTGTTGCCTCTCTCACCAGCCCATAGCCTCCAGCCACCTCATATATTTGCCTTGCTTATATTTTGGCTTTGTTCACAGGGGCTCCTTTTTTTCTTTACGGCAATAGAATGTGAGCTCCTTGAGAGCAGGGGCGTTGAGGTTTTTACTTTGTGTCCCCCGTACTTAGCTTAGTGCCCACCACCTAATAGGCACTTAATAAATGCTTGTCGCTTGATTGATTTCTTTAGAAGTGATTTCTCTTATCTTTCAGGGTGTGTTTTTATTGAAAATTCACCTTTCTGCAGGTCGAAGCTTTTACTCAGGAGGATCCCCTGCCATACCAGTCTATGAGAGCCAAGTGTGGGAAGTGTGTATGTATGTGTGGGTAGAGCAAGAACTCCAGCCCCGTTCCTGGATGCCCAGAGGAGGAAGAGTACAGCTGGGATGCATCGAGCGAGCACTTGCAGGACGGCCGCCGAGTCTGCCCTTGTCCTTTGGATGTGGAACTTGGACTTAGTAAAGAGAGAGCCTCCCGGCCCTCTGACCGACTTTCCCTGCCATGTTTGGTGTCTGACATCCCAAGACCAGACGGAATCCCCACGTGGGGGGAGGCCTGACACTCTCCCTGCCCTGTGAGCTCTGAAGCCATTCTCTCCACAGCTCGCTCTATTGGGTTGAATGCATGTTGACCCATGTGCTGTTGCTGTCCATTGAGGTGGTGCTGAACGAGCCTAAAAGCATCTGGGAGGCCCAGCTGTAGCGTCCAATGACGGGACTTTTAACTGAGGGGGCAGAGCGATCCGAGATGGCCAGGGCCGGACCTGCCCAGTGGAAGAAGGCCTGTGGGCGTCAGAAATAACCCTTTCGAGTCAGGTGGCAAAAATTGTGACCGCTTGATGTTCGTGTGGATATTTTAAAAAATATCTCAGTACTGGAAAGCTGAAGGTTGGGTTACGGGTTTGCTCTCTGGCCCTGGGTCCCCTCCGGTGATCCTGTTTTACAGATTTGTATGCAGGATCGGGCTACCTCCTCTAGGCCTGCCAGGCCATTTTGTATAAAGGCAGACATGGACATGGCCACTGCCCATAGGATGCCAAAGTAGGACTGCTGTTAATGCGAACCATTAACATCCTGCTCTGAGGATTAACTAATGAGAGTAGAATTCTGAAAAATAACACATAAATAACAGATGAAGAAAGTGGGGTGATAATGACAAGAGAACCCCATCTTCTTTAGCAATTCAAAATACTTGATTATGGTATCATAGCACTTTATTACAAAGTCAAATGTGTTCAGTTGTTGTTTCCTCAGGTCCTAATATCTTGTAGACCCGCTGATGATGGCTCACTTTCCTTGTACCATCCTTCAGGTTGCCTTATTTGCCTCATTTTATTTTCTCTTTGATCCCCTTAAAATTTACTGCCTTCTACCTTGGTTTTTGGTTTGGATCTGAATTTCACGGGTATAGAGAGCTCCCTGTGAGGAAACATCCTCTCCCGAAGCAGATGAGAAACTTAACTGTTCAGTTGGATTGTCCTGACTCCAGCTCTTCTCTCTCCTTTTGCACAGCCTCTCTCCCCCTTTCTGTCATAAGTCTCCATTTACCCCTCTTGCTTCCCTCCCTTCCTCTTTTCTGCCTTCCTTGGATATTATCCCTCAGCAAGGGGGGATAAGATGATGATACTTTCTGAGGCCAGAAAACACTCTGCATTGGATCCAGATTTTGGACACCCCCCTGGCCCAAGATCTTCTGACCTAAGAGTTTCCTGGAAGGCACACTTTCTCTTCTTAGCTCCCCATCTTTGTTCCAGAAGAATGGTTTGCTCTTGTGGCAAGACAAACTCTGCAAACAGAACTGTACAGTCAGATTCTCATCCCTTCAATCATCTCCTTAGCCCCATCTGCCTCATTGTCTGAAATTCTACTTTTGGAAATGAATTCCTTTAGCTGGTTCCCTTTTTAAAATGAAAATGCTGCTGGGTTCAGTGAGGCAATAGCTCCCCAGCTTTTAATCCTCATTCATTTTTCAGGTTCCCATCCCTGATAGCCGGGTGCAAGCAGGACATTCACTGTAGTAAAGGAAGCCTTAACCCAGCAGGAGGAAGGAAGAGCTTGCTTTGGTGCATGGGCAGGGCAGGCTTGGTGGGTTCCCCTGTGGGTTGGGACTATTCCAGACAGCCAAGAGTGATGTGTGAGGGAGGGGAGAGTTCTGAAGACAAACTTGATTTTCACAATCTTGTTAACAGACTTGTCTGAATGTAAAAAAAAAATCGTGAATAAGCTGATTAGAATTGTCTTTGCCTTTAACTTTGAATTTGTATCCAAAAAATTAATTTTAAACTTTCAGCCAAGAAAAAAGAAAACTAGAATTCAGAGGGAAAAAATTGGTTTCTCTGGACTCTCTCCCAAAAAACCTTTTGAATTTTCTCTATACCTAATAAATAACATAGGGAGAGTTAGGTGACACCATAGTGCATAAGAGTTGGAGTCAGGAATTCTTATCCTGAGTTCAAATTCAGCCTTAGGATACCTATGAGTTCCGTTAACCTTGGCCAAATCAATTAACCCAGTTTGCCTCAGTTTTCTCATCTGTAAAATGACATGGAGAAGGAACACCAAACAAAGATCTTGGCCAAGAAAACTCCAAATGGGGTGATGAGGTATCAGATGTAGCTGAAAAGACTTTAAAAACCTCTTAATAAATATGAGAGTCTAATGTAACTTGCAAAGATGAGATCTCTGGATATTAATGTATCTCTGATTGCCACCTAGCAAAAACAATATGGCATCCTGGGAAGTACACTGGATTTGGAAACAGGGGTCCTGGGTTCAGATCTACCTCTGATATTTTTTGGCTAGATGGCCTGGAACAATCTTTCTGGCCTCCGTTTCATTATCCCTGTAATATATAAGGGACTCTTGGGGTCCCTTTTAATAGAATTATGGATTTTGAGAAGTGGAAAGAATCTTTTCCCATCCCTTCATTTTTAGTGAGGTGACTTGAGAAATCAGACAGGTAGAGAGAGGGGCTTCCCCAAGAAGGTCCTTAATGATGGAGCTGGGCTCAAGGACATGGGTCTCCCACCTCCCAGGCCACCACCTGGAGGATTTCCTGGCTCAGATTCCTGCCATCCTAGATCTGGAAGGGACCTCAGTGGCTGTCTAGTTTTGTCCATTCATTTCATATATGAGCAAGCTGGCTCGTGAAAGTCATGGGGCCTGCCCAAAGTTACACAGGCAGAGTGTTGGAGGTGAAATCTGAGCCTAGAACCCGGTGACTTTTCCAGCTGGGGCAGATGCCTTGCATGATGATATGTATATTCTCTGGATTGTCAGATCAGCTGAGGCTGACAGTACAGATAAGGGTACAAATGCCAAAGGACAAAGCACAGAGAAGTTCACACAAGTTTCTTAGGTCTAGGTGGACTGTATCTTTGTAGGCCTAAGACGTAGCTCCGACTCATGTCATTATTACATTGTAGCCAAGACCTAAAGTAATGTAATGTCATTACTGAGCCTTTCCCCCCGTGAAGCTTCTGCCCCATACCATTTTTCATCCATGATCACATTGTTGCTGAAACAGTTTACTGCTCGGCTAGGTGTGTTTGTATTTTAAAACTGAGGAAATCTCTGACAGGTGAGGTTCGAGGATATACCCAGACGGACTCATAGTTTTCTCCCATTGGTCCTGAGCTTAGTCCATGGGAAATTTTTTTTTAAAATCTTCATGGATTTTTAAATTTTAAATTTTGATCTTTATGTTTCAAAATGGCCAAAGACGGTTTATTTTAATAATTTAAAATGCAAGATCTCTATTAATCACCCAACCCACATGCTAAATTGAAGTCATCTTCAAACAGATAACCTCACAAACTGTGACAACAAACTATTTGGGAACTGGAGCCTCCTTTGTGAAGACTTTTTCATCCCTTCACTTGTCTGCACTCTCCATCTCAGAAGTACCCGGTATCTACTTCTTATTTACTTGTTTGGACATTTGTACCTCCCATTTGAATGTAAGCTTCTTGAAGGCAGGAACTATTTCATTTTTATTTTTGTGTTTTAGCACCATGTCAAGTCAAATGTTTATTGATCACTTTCTGTATGGCAGGCACTATACTAAGCTTTGAATGCCAAGCCAAAGCCTGTCACAAAGAAATTTAAGAAATATTTATTGAACTGAAATAAATTTATATCCTATGCTCCCAGTAAGGTTGCAGTCACAATGACTGTAATGTTTTTTATGACCTTGGACCACTGGTAAAAACCCTTGTCCAAGAGATAATATGGCTAGAAAGCTGAATGTCAGTATTTCCTCATCTGTAATCATAATCATTAATAATTGACATAGTGCTTTAAAGTTTGCCAAGCACCTTTCATTCATTATCCCATTTGATTCTCCTAGCAACTCTAAGAAGTAGTAGGTACTATTAATAATTCCCATCATACAATTGAGGAAACTGAAGTAGGAAGAAGTTAAGTGACTTGCTTGGGGTCACCACAGCTCGTTAAAGTGTCTTGAGATAGGATTTGAACTCGGGTCTTCCTGCCATCAGGTCCAATGTTATATTCACCGCAATACTTCTGCCATGTCTATAAAATGGGGAAAGGATAGCATCTTCCTTTCAGGACTGTAGCAAGGATGAGAGGAGGTCATTTGGACTTAAAGGATGTGATGAAGCAGCAGGGGTAAGGAAAGGCCCCATACTATAATCACTATTCTGCCCCATTTTCTCAGGGGCAGGACAGAAATCAGAAAGGGGAGCCAAGTGGAGGTTTTTCTCTGGTAAGTGTATGAGCCAGGATTAGCAGAATGGCAGAGCCTTCCCCTTGCTACCTTAGGAGTAGAGATCCAGAGCCAGAAATGGCTGTCTCATCCGGCCTCCTCTCTAATGATGAAGGCATGGAAGCCCAGATAGCTGAAGAAATTTCCTCAGAATAATAGGTAACAAACAGCAGAGGCAGGATTTGAATGCAGGATTTCTGACCCCAAATGCTGTGCTGCAGTATGATACTGCCAGATTTTTGTATGTCCAAGTCCTTGAGTTATTCAAGTTATGCATATTTCAAAGAGCACTAAAGACATATGTATGCATGCATTTACATCTTGTCACTTTTACACAGAACTGTACTCCCCAAATCTGGAAGGGACGACCCTGTAAGGTTCTTCAAAGTTAAGACAATGCACCTCCTTTAGCTGAGTGATCCCTGAGAGAAGCGAGGTTGCTTTCTTCAGCCTGCCTCAGAAATGCAAGCACAGGTTTTCAGGCCAAATGGTCTGTCTCCTAAGCCCTCTGATGGTTTCAGTCCATCTAGTTGTGGGGGATGCTTATGGAGAAGGCAACCTCTCCTTCCTCCTCCCCTGCCCAGGCTGAATGGACTGTAGGAAATTGCCTTGTAGATATGAGTCCATGAGTTAGCATTTAAGGAAGGCCTAATTTCCAAGTCAATACACTAAGACTATTGGATGCTGAAGTTCTGTGATTTTGTCATCACAGGAACATTCCCTGCTCCTATTTTATACCATGGCTTAGTGAAGTCCTAGCCTTAAGCATGTGGTGTAGGAGAGCAAATAGACTTATTAGGGTTCTTTTTAGTAAGTGGGAGTGACCGGAAGCCTAGAGCTAACTTCATGTTGCCTTTCTGAGAGAGAATGTGTGTAGGGAATATGTATGTGCTATATAGGTAAGCGTCCTGAGGGCAGGGAAATTCTATTTCTTTATCTGGCCCAGAATGTAGAGGGAGCAAAATTGGGAGTGGAGTGGCTTTGGTTTAGAAGAGACTCAAGCTACTTGTGTGATGATGGACATGGTATTGAACATGTAGATTAAAACCTATTGTCTTTATCTTACAGGTTTGCTGATTGTGTCAAAAATGTATCTCGAGGGCTTTGCCCTCCTTAAAAGCTCTAAATGCCAGTTAGGATGATTGTAAATGTTTGCTGACTGAAGCTTGGATAGTGTGTTTATCAGGTCTTCAGATGGCAAAAAGCTTGGAGGAAGGAATCATAAAGACAACGAATGATAGTGAAATTATCCATCATAGCCCTGACAGGTCACCACTTGGGCCAAATCGAATAAGGCAAATTGTGGTTGTATTGAGAAGGTGAGAAATTAGGGCCTCTGAATATGTGCTTGTAAGAAAGAGATGAACAGGAACCCCAAAGCCTTTTGTTCTGAAAGGGTAACAAGATCCTAAAGGTGTTTGTTGGAAGATTTATAACTGTTAAGGTCTCACGTTGGAGTATTCAAATTTATATGCTGTCTTGTTAACTTTGAGTTTGATTCCTTGGGATGACCATTCCTCCTGGGTCACATTTGCCATGTAACTGTTAAGTCAGAAGCTGCTTCTTAGGAGTCT
Source organism: Sarcophilus harrisii (assembly GCF_902635505.1). Lineage (NCBI taxonomy): Eukaryota > Metazoa > Chordata > Mammalia > Dasyuromorphia > Dasyuridae > Sarcophilus > Sarcophilus harrisii. The sequence goes on along the minus strand of NC_045430.1, from coordinate 267,582,705 downwards.
CTCCCCAAGCTACTTGATGTTGGTGCCTGTTACTCAGAGCTCTTTCTGCTGGCCATGAGATCATGAGGCTGCCCTGCAGACCTATCTCCCTAGAGCTCTATGGTTTGGTCTCCCATGACGTGCCTCTGATGAATATAATCATAATCCAAATGCAAAGTTCTTTTTGCTTCAATAATATGAAGAAACTTAAAGTCTGAACATTCGGGTTCACAAATATCGACTTCACCAATTCAAGATGGCAGCAGTTTATCTAGAGAATAATGTACCGTAAAATAATGTGCTCTCAGTGGGCCACACACTGAATGCAAGTCAAGGGGGTGGATTGTGAGCCAAAAAAGCAGATGAAATTGAGACTTCATTAAGAAAAGTATAAGCCAGAACTAAGAATTTGATGATTCTGTTTTGGGAGCTGGTCAGGCTATGCCTGGAATATTGGAGTTGAGTGTAAGTGCCACTTTTTAGTGAGTCACCTACTATGTGTCAGGAACTATGCTCAGTAAGAGTTAGAGATAAAAAGGCAACAAGAGTGCCTGCCATCCAGGAGCTTCATCGTAGTGAAGTGTGAGGATGTTGATGATCTGGAGGGCGAAAAGCCCTACAGTAAATGAAAGTACTAGGGCTTGTTGAGCTGGAGAAGATATTTGTGGGTATTGGTGATAGGTGAGATGTGACCATCCTCTTCAAGGATCTGAAGAGACTTCAAATAGAAAAAAGATTCCATTTGCTTAGCTTGGCCCTAGAGGGTGAGACAGGGCCTAGCTGGTGGGAGTTGAAGAGGGGCAAAATTAAGCTTGACAGCCCTGCCCCCAAAAAATACTTCACATGAATGAGGATTCTTCAAAGTGATTGGGCTGTCTCCGTCTACGATGGGTCCCTTTTTGCTAAGGTCTTCAAGCAGGAGCTGGGTGAGCACTTGTTGCTGGGGTCCAGTGTTGTTCTATGAAGGAAATAAGTAAACCAATTTACAAAGCTTTGGGCTTGTTTGTTGCTTGGTCTCTCAGGGCCAGAGGAAAAACTGCTGGCGGAACTTTGTTTTGGGAAATGGAGCTGAAAACAGGACAGTTCTAAGGGATGGCCCCCTGGATGATAGTGAAAATGGATTGATTTTGCTGCAGGAGATGTTCAGCTACTTTCCCTCTCTGTTGGAGCCAGAATCTTGGGGAATAATTATGTGAACACACAAACACGTGGTATTGATTCATAGTGGGAAGAACTGGGAAGTCGGTATTAAAATTAATGTGTTTACTTGGCTGTTCTCTGGAAGACTTCTCTCCTGATGGAGCTGAAGACAAATTGTGTTTAATTTTTGAATAAGCAAGACAGTAGGAGGAAGCAGATTGCTTGTGAATTGTAAACACTAGTCATGCAGAGCTTGTCAGAGAAGTGGGGAAAGGAAGATTCTCCTAGCTAATCCAGACCAATTTAAAGTGGGTATCTAAAGAAAAAGGCCCGTCAGAAAGAAATATGGTCTGGAAAATCCTGGTGTCTTTGACAAGGTAGCTTGAATCTAATGGTTTGTTTCCCTCTTCCTAGGTAGAAATGCTTTGTGCTTAAAATTGAAGAACTTCTTTATCCTGGACTTCTTAAAAAAATTTCCCCTTTGTATCTTTTTGGGGAAGGGGAGAGAAACCTAATGCTGGGTAGGAAATACCTTTTTTCTGGGGAACAAAAATAAAGATGTGTGCTTAGAAAGCTCCTTCTTGCCTCTTGGATAAAAACCAACTTCTCTGTTTGGCTTTGAAAGCCCTTCACAGAGGGGGTTCAATCTCCCTTTTTGGGTCTGCTTTGTTCTGTTCCCTGGTATGACATGCTATTTTCCATCTCTTGGTTTTTGCATAGGCTGCCCCACTGTACCTGAATATTCTTTCACTCTTCACTTTCATGCCTTAGAATCCTAATTCTCTTCATGTTCTTTTCTGATCCATCCTTCTATCTTAAGGGTACTCTCTTATTTGCCTCCCCTCTGTAAAAATGGAGACACTAATAGCACCTACTTCAGAACAGAAGTGCCTAGGTATTGAATAAATGCTTACTGAGTGGATGAATATTTTGGTCACTACCCTGGGTTTGGGGAAATGCTTATAATAATCTGCCTGGTCGTTCTTCAGGGAACAATAGTAGTAGTAGTGTGCATTTTTAAAACTTTCCATTGATAGCCTTCTTTTTATGACATACTTTTTCCAGAAGCAGAGATGAGGAGAGAATGCTCTCCAAGCTTAGAAGAAGGAGAGTAAAGGAAGTGGAGATAATGAATATAGATGGGTTTTCTTCAGTCATTTGACTAAAAAAGAGAAGAGAGCTATAAAGATGGGAGGGTCAAGAGAGGCTTGAGTTAGGCTCTTTTGATACTTTTTGGTCTCAGGATCCCCTGACTAGGTAGGAGCACTACAGACCCATAGGAAATGGATATCAATCTCTTCAGACTTTTTTTGAGATGTGAAGAACTGCTGGAAATAGACAACAGGGAAAGGAAGGGACAAAAAGAAGTCAGATTAAAGGTTGGGGAATGATTTCTGTGTTTAGTATGAATCCCAACTTTAGCTATTTAATTCTGGGAGCACTTTTTTTTTTAAACAAGACTGACTTGTCAAGGTAGATACCACCAAGGTGGTATCAGGGACCTCAGAGCTTCTCTAGAGACTGAACTGATTGGAGTCTTCCACCTATCTTTTTCTCTGAGATCCCCGGTATTAAAATTTAGCATTGTGCAAGGTTCTAGTTCTTGTTTCTAGAATTGTGTGGACTTGGATTACCTCAGTATTGTTAGATCACTGGAGTGTATCGTACCAGAAAGAAAACTGTTTCTGGGGCCAGAAGATGTGGGCCCAAATCTTGCTTCTGTTATTTCTTATCCATATGATCTTGGACAGATTGTTGTACTTTACTTCTGTAGGACTCAAAGTTTCCTAATCTCTAAAATAATTTCTGTAAGGTCTTCCACAGCTTTCATTCTATGAATCTCCGAAAACTATTAAAGGAAATTTCCTGGTTGTTTTCAGATGAAATCCTAGCAGGGGCAGCCAGATGGTGCAGTGGAAAGAGCACTAGCTCCAAATTCAGGAGGGACCTGAGTTCAAATCCAGCTTCAGACACTTGTCACTTAGTGGATGTGTGATCCTGAGCAAGTCACTTAACCCCAATTGCCTTGAATACACATAGACACACATATTGGTTAGATAGGATCTAGAGCTGAAAGGAATCTTAAGAGACTTAAGGAGAGGAGGAAACTGAGCCTCATGAGGTGATGCACCTTGCTCAGAGACACATAGTAAATGAGCAGAGACCTTTCTGGGTCGAATGATCTTTATTTTTCCTGGGGGTCTCTGTGGTCAGTCCTAGAGCTGGACCTTGCCCGGGGGACCTGGTTCTGAAGGGTCACCTTCTCTTCCAGTCTTTCTCTAAGCTCTTTTTGGCTGCTCTCCCTCTCCTGTGCTCTCTTACTCTACTTAACTTCCAATTCCCTACCCCCCTCCCAACCCTCCTCCCCTAGTAGATTATGAACTCCCTGAAAGGTAGGGTCTGCTCACTTCTCAGCTCTGTACCCTCAACTTCTAGTACCATGCCGAGTATACTGTAGGTGCCTAATAAATCCTTGTTGAAGTCAATGGAAATATATGCTGTTAAGACAGATGATTGACTGTGTTCTGACCACTGTATAACTAACTTGTTTTGTAAAAGAGAAAAATAAATTAAGGTTGGGAGTTTTGTAAAGGGGAACGAAGCTTGAATTGGGGAAGGAATGAATTACCCCCCTTAAGTTTCTGAGATGAGGGAGGGGAGCTGGCATTGTATTAGTTTTAAGGCAGCCACAGGGATCTTGCAAAGAAGCTTTTTGGGGAGACTGTCTGCTGGTTGATGAAATGACTCCAATAAAATCTGACGTGTTGACGGCCTTTGGTGGTCTGTAATTTATTTTGCACATGTGTTTGCAGAGGTATAAAAGGTCTCCCCGGTAGCTCTACGCTCTGTTGTGTAGACAATGAGCTCGTACCTGGAGCTGGCTCTCTACACTTCTGCCCTCCAGGTCCCTGCATCCTTTTATCTCTTGACTTATTTCTTATCTTGACTTGTCACTTACACCTTCTCCCAGGACCTCTTCATGTTTAGCACGTTCTGTGCTGTTTTAGAGTCATTTGTATTTATATCTTATTCTCCTGCACCAGAGGGGACTTTGCGCCTCTCCTCCCAGAGGAGGGCAGAACCAAATTGACGTAATTTGGGAAATATTCAGCAAAATAAATAAAAATACAATTTGTTGTAAAAATACAATTTTCTGTTGTCGTTCATTCATGTCTGACTGTTCCCAAGCCATCTGGGATTTTCTTGGCAGAGATGCTGAAGCGGTTGACTGTTTCCTTCTCCAGTTCATTTTACAGATGAAGAAATCGAGGCAGATGGATGAAGTGACTTGCCCAGCTAGTAAGTGTCTGAGGGCAGATTTGAGTACAGTGTTTTCCTGATTCCGGGCCCGGTACCTCCTAATGCAACAGTGGTTTTCTGAGTCATTTTGAGGCCTCCGGGATCCTTCCATGTGGTTTCTTGATGGTTTCTGTTTGATTTGGATAGCCCTGCCCTCTGTGCTGCAAGCTTTTGAGGGCAGCTGCTGTGACAGGTCTTCCAGGGGTGTCTCCAGAGCTAGTGGAGAAGTGTTAGATGGTAAGGACTTGTGGAACTGGGACTGGGAAGAGAGCTTTGGAAACGATTTCCTTGCTGTAGTCATCTGGGACAGCTGGGTCTGAAGTCAAAAAGACCTGGGTCCAAAAAATGGCTGCAGAGACTTACTAGCTGTGTGTGATCCTGGCCAGGTCACTTAACCTGTCTGCTTCAGTTTCCTCTTCTGTAAAATGAGTTGGAAAAGGAAATGGAAACAGAAATGGAAAACCATTATGGTATCTTTGTCAAGAAAAACATCATGAAGAGTTGGACAATGAACAGAAATAGTTACTTTGCCAAGGAGGTAGGGACAAAACAATCAAGATACATTTATTAAGCACCTACTAAATGCCAGCCATTGGGTATGGACAGGGGCGGGGGGGGTTCAAAGAAAAAGTGACGTAAGCCCTGTGCTTAGAGAACTTCTATTCTAGTTGGGTAGACAAGAAGCACACAAACAGTTATATGTATATATATGTTTTATATATATATATATATATATATGTGTGTGTGTGTGTGTGTATGTATTTATGCATACACACATACACACACACACACACACATAGAATTGACACACTTAGCTTTGGAAGAGACCTCCAAGTGCATGGAGGCCCAGCCTCCATATCTTACAGTTGAAGAAAATGGAGGCTGAGAGATCGGGCCAAGGTAACGGAAGTCAGGCTGCAAATCTGGGTGCTGTGACACAAAATCCAGGCTGTTCTCCTCACTGCCCAGAAGGAGTGTCCATAAATGGGGCCCTAACTTACCTTCTGAACACCCTTCCCGGGCAGTGCGGTCCTGGCTGTAGACCAGTTCGTGGCGTTTTTCTCTTCGGTGAGAGATTTCCTTTCTTGGAATTCTCCGCTTTGTGTCCACTCGCTCGGTGGTTTGCAAATTCCGTTTTCCTGTCTTTAAATGAAGAGGGAAGCTTGCGACCCCAAGGGGCACAGAAAGCAGCTTCTGCCGGTGGGAACCTCACCGTGGCTGAAGGGTCCGGCTGATTTTTCTCCCCTTAACTTCTGGAGGCATTGAAGGGCATTGGCCCTTCTCTTATGCAGCAGAGTGTCTGGGCTGACAAACAGTGAAGTGATGGGCTCCCCGTGTGGCTGCTGCTGCCCAGCCATCGGTAGGTCTCCTACCCACGCCGTGAAGGGTGTACCTGGGGCTAAGCTTCTGCTACCCGTCCAGGATGCACAGTGGGACCTCAGGATGCTGAGTGGCCCCTTGCTCATGAGGATGCTGTCACACGAGTGTGTTCTTGAGCTGGCCTGGACGTCCGGTGCTCCAGGTCATCTGAGGATCTGGGGCTTCTCCGGTGTGGACGTTCCTTCAGGCCGCACAGAATGAAACATCCTCTCCCAGGTCTACACAGGAGGTCACTCTTGTGTATATGGGGAGGAGTATATGGTCCTCCATCTATGTATATAGTAGGAGATGGATCTTCTTCCTGCAGCCTTGAGTGAATGCTCATTGATGCTTTTTTTAAATTTTAGGTCACATATATAATGTTCAGGAACATAAGACTTGGCCCTGAGTGGGTTTCTGAGAGAATTAGATGGGGAGCGAAGGAGACACAAAGGGAAAGTCAGACCATGAGGGGTTTTACGTTACATACCCATAAGACCATGGGGTGGCCCTCTGCATCGTCTACTCCTTTTAACAGAAGGGGAATGCCCACCAGGGAAGCCCCAGGATGGCAGAGCTGCCCCGATTTCCTCAGGCCCCCGGGGGCCCCACCCTGGCTAGCCCGCTATGCCCCCCAGATGGTAGCGTCTTTCCATGTTTTTGTTCCAGGGATCGGCTTCCCAAGAAGACAGAACAAATGAGGAAGAAACTGATAATGAAGAAAATGGAGATGAGAATGCAGACAACTCAGAGGACCACCACAGCATCGTGCTCCATCTGATCTCCCAGCTCCGATTCGGGATGGACCTCACCAAAGTACGTGGGTGGGTGGGGGGACTGCGGGCGGGGGGGCAGGGGGCGCCACGAGGTAGGTACCTCACTGTTCCCATTTTACAGAGGAAATGGAAGAAACACGTGGTGGGGACAGTTACAATTATAGAGCGCCTACTGTGTGTTGGGCAGATGTGCCAGGTGTTTGGCAATTCCTGTCTCACTGGATGCTCACAGCAACCAGGGAGGTGGGCGCCATTATTATTCCCATTTTACAGCTGAGGAAACTGGGGAGCAAAGGCTCCCTGACTTGCCCAGTCATAGGCCAGTCAGTGGCGTGGTTAGGATTTGAACTCATACCTTCAGACTCCAGAGTTGATGTCCTTTTAAATGTAAAGCCTGGAAGTGAGTAAAAGAAGCCCCAAATGCTCTTGTGTTCTCTGGGAGGAAGCAAGGAGCTTTTGGATCTGTCTATTGGGTACAAATGTATGCATGTAGAAATATGCACGCATAAATATATACATGTACACCCAAATGCATTATGTACATAGACGTACAAGGTGAATTTGGACATGTGTAGACATAGGTGTGTGTCTACACATACAAACCCCCCTGTACAAATATACACATATATAAATGTGTTTTATATATACACACACATATACATATATACATACATCTATATAGATTACACTTATGCAAATACAAGCACACACAGGAGAATTTGGACACGTGTGGACATAGGTCTGCAACACACCTGTGCAAGCTGACATGAATGCACACATACACACATGTGCACATGTACATATATGTGCATTATGACTCCGGACTCAAAGTCTGCTTGCCTGGGATTCTCCCCCTGGGTGGAGATGACTGACTATTCAGTGCTTCAGAGGGCTCGGGAGGTGAACCTCCCCCAAATGAGCCTCATGCCCACGGTCAGTGAGCCTTCCCCAAATAGGCTGGAGTCCTGGTCACGTTCATATGTACAATTTGCACATATGCACGGACACCTGCATAGAAATACTTATTTGTCTGTTCGTCTTCACTGAGTTTAAAGGGAAAAGGCGCAGTTTTTCACTGAGTCCTCTGGTAAGTGGAGGCCCGAGCGCTCCAGGGCCGGCTACGAAGCCCCCGAGAGCTGCTTCTCCATCAGCACTTTTGGCCACTCAAAAGGAATGCCCTCGAGAGAGAGTTGGGGCATCTGCTGAATTAGCAGTTGTGTTGTTGTGGCCACAGAGCAGGTGCCACTTCCCCAGATGGAATTTATAGGATTTTTTTCTACTTCCCCCCCACCCCCTTAATTCTGTTTCTCCCCTTTGCTTTCTGGGCAGTTTGAAGTCTTGGGGGCGGGTCTTGGGGGCAGAGACGCTCAGAAAAGCTTTTCTTCTTGCCTTGCTCCCAGCCCCAGACACACAGGCTCTTACACTCAAGCAATTGGTTTTTCTAGAATAAAGTATCCCTAGATTGAAGGTGCCAAGATTTCCACACCCAAAAGAGATAAAGCAGTTTTTAGTCATTTATTAAGCACTTGCTGTGTGCCAAGTACTGTGCTAAGTTGGGGAGGGGTAGCCTAGGGAGACCCTCAGAACCAAAGGCCATGTTGGGCCCTCACAAAGCTTCCATCCTAACACAGGGAGACCACAGCTCAAGTTGTACACAGCTTGGAAATGGTTTGGAAGTTTGCAGAGAGGGAGAAGGGAGCCACAGACAAATGGATCGGCATGGCTTTCCAGGGATGGGCCTTAATTACATTTAATTGGTTTGATTATTTAATGTACTGGAAAGAGCTGGGCAGGCTGGGCCAGACACTGAAGGGACGTTTGATTGGATACCAGACCTGGGTATGATGGCCGATTAAGGCTCCCATCCATGATGACTAGGGAACCCCAGAATGACCTGGGTGTGAACAGGTGAAGGCTTCAGAGTGGCTAAATGTATACCCTGCGGATTCTGGATGTGGTCCAGCCTTCATTTGGCACGTAAGAAAACTGAAATGCAGGTGGGCTACGGCACTCGCCCAATACAATGAGCGTGAGACAGGATTTGAGTCTGGGTTCCTCAGCTTTGCTGAGTCTGGAGTCAGCATGTTTCCCTGGGCCTCTGTGAGCTCCTGAGACAAAGACCACTCAGGGGGCTGCAGCAAGGGCTGAGCAAACTGCCCAGGTCCCCTCACTTAGTGTCTGAAGCCAGATTAGCTTCCTTCTTAAATGAAGCATAATAACCCAATGCAGGGTTGTTGCAGGGATCTTTAAGATAATAGACAAAGCATCATTGTTATTATTATTATTATTTTGGGGAGGTCACACAGCTAGTAAGTATTGAGTGTCTGAGGCGGGATTTGAACTCCTGACTTGAAGGATCTTATGCCATCTAGCTGCACCCCTGAGAGCATTTTTCTTCTCTTAATGCTAAAGCTCACATTTCTAATACACTATGGAATAATAATGGTGAGAATGGACAATCTTGTTTCCCTCCCGATCTTACTGGGAATTCTAGTTTATCCCCATTACATATGAAACTTGCTGGTGGTTTTAGGTAGCTGCTACTGATGATTTTTAGGAAAACTCCATTTATTCCTAGAGAACATTATTTTTTAAAGCATTAAGTAACTAAGGTGTGCGCTGCACTAGGTACTTTAGAAATATTATCTCACTTGATCTTCACAACTATATAGAAATTCATTCTAAACCACTCCAGCCATTTTAAAGTGACCTTCTGCAGCGGCCTCCTGTGCTCAGAAAGGACCTCTCCCTCCCATTCTCTGGCATTTCCTGCTTGGCAGCTGCCTCTCTTTTTGATTCCTTTCCTGGCCTGATCTTCTCTTATGGAATCTACTGGAGGGGAGTGAGTGATCCTCCTGGTGATGGATGGAACCTCCAGAGTTAATTCATTGCTTGCTGGGGCTCTGGCAAAGCCCTCTTTCATTTTGCCTGGAAAAAGTCGAGGTTGATTCTGTTAATTATTTTAATGGAACAAAAGACCAATGTGATGGATAGTCAATAAAACTGATTAGATCGTTTTGACCCGTGTAGACACCATCCATTGGAACAGCTGGATTATTACTCACATATTAGGGCGTGGACAGTTGGTGCTTACTCCCCACACTGGCCCCAAGAAGCAAATCATGAAGTGACTTAATACTTTAAAAGGAATGGTAAATGTCAACAATACAGCCACAGGAAAACCTCAGAAGGGACCAGGAAAAGCAGTTTTATGAAAATGAAATGAAAAAAGAAAGAAAAGGAAAGAAGGAAGATTACCCTGAGATTTTACTTGGAGGGAAACTCCAAGGTTGTCTATTGGGATTTGAAGGGTGTTCCTATAGAAGAAGGATGGTCTGCTCTTGCCCTCTGAAAAAAAGTGAGATGAAGGGAACCATAGTCTTGGGTCCATGATGCTAGCTAACATTGCTAGAAGGCTCTAAGAGTTGTGTAGCATTACTCAGGATCACCTTGCATTTAAACAGAAACTATTTGAAATAGGTGCTTTAAAAACAATCCCATTTTATGGATGGAAAAGTTGAGCCTGAAAAGGTGGTGAGGGTCACATGGGTCCAGGAGACTGCCATCCTTACTCTTCCTCCCCCCCAAATCCGGAGCACTCTCTCATGCCTACCTCTCTCCGATGCAGGTTTTCAAGGATCAATCAGTCCTTCGGTTTTTTGATGTTTGGATGCAGAGCTTGCCCGTTGCCTGGCAAAGAGCAGGTGCTTAATAAGCACTTGTTGATTAATAAAGCACTTTGTTCCTCTTGTATGTATCTATATTATTCTAATTGGACAACAGCCAGAAGAGTTAGGATTGTTTAGCATCGACCACTGCATTCAAATCCAGCCTCCAACACTTATTCGCCCTGTGAGTCTGGGTGAGACACTTTACCTCCGTCGGTGGGCGTCTGTTTTGGCAACCATAAAATGGGGATAAATAATAGTGCCTGCCTTCCAGAATTGTGAGGACTGAATGAGATAAGGTATACAAAGCATTTTGCAAACAAAATGCCCTGCCTGCTAGCTTTTATTAATCTCATTATCATTAATCTGTTAAACAGACATGGCTCTCCTTCAGCACACTGGCATTAGTTGGCATTTAATTTTTTGGATGAATCAAGGAATTCAGTTGATCTCCGAGAATCCTTTGGTGGTTCCTTATAGTTATAAATAAATCGATAGAGATGAAAGAATTGGGTCCGACTGTTTTTCCCCAAAACAGAAGACAAAGCAGATTTTTGAATCCTTTCCTATTCTGGAGCAAAAGTGAACTCCCTCAGATGCAGGTCAGAATCATCATCATCATCGATCATCATTATCATCATCATGACGAGAGCCAACATTTACGTAACCAAGAATCGAGCCATTCACACTAGGCTAACGAAACTGTTGGAAACCAATTTTTGGCAGTGGATAGGGAAGCTGGATGGGAAGAGCAGGAGTCCTGAGACAGCAGATGATTAGTTGGTGATGGGCTGTTAACAGCAAAAGGCCAAAAAAAAAAAAAAAAAAAAAAAAAAAGGAGTGTGTGTGGAGGAAGGCCTCTGAGTTTTTCCTCACAGGCCTGAGTTATTGGGCCATGACCAAGTTTCATAGAATTTTGGGCTCAAAGAAAACGTAAGCTGAAGGATTCTCAAATTCAACTTCAGAGATTTACTCACTGGGTGATCCTGGGCAATTCCCCTAATCCCTGTTTGCCTTAGTTTCCTGCTCTGTAAAATGAGCTATAGAAGGAAATGGCAAACCACTGTAGGGCCTTTGCCAAGAAAACCCTAAATAGGTCACACAGAGTTGGACACAGCTGAAAAACAACCCAACAAGAAAGTGCTGTTTTGTGTCTGTGGGACTTTTCTGAACATTTATTAGGGAGACTCAATTGGCCTTTTACCCATGTAATTTCCTACCATCACAGCATATGCTCTTCTGAATGAGTGTTTTTGTGGTGAATGAGCAGTTACTCCAGGAAAGAAAGGAAAATCCTTGTGCAAAATTGGTTTATTCTAAAGAATGTGATGAAGGGCATTTTTTGTGTTGGTGATGCTTCCTTTTTTTTTTTTTTTTTTTTTTTTTTTTTTTTTTGGTTTTGTTTTTTTTTCATTTTCAAAGGGTTCTAGAGCAGTGTGACTGATGGGAAAACAGGTGTTACCCATTATCTCCCCTATAGGTTCTTTGAGCTTCATCCTCTAACTTATGGAAGACCTCCCAGAAGCCCATGGCCAGAGCTAAGACCACTGAGTCTCCTGAGTCCTGGCCATTATCCAAGGAACAAAATTGGGGAAAATAAAGAAGGGGGTCACTCTCGCCTAATTGATCAGCCCTCATCCCACGGCCTCGGTTGGGCTCCCTGAAGCATCAGTCTGAACAGCTAAGGGCCCAGGGACTGCTTCAGCCCAACTCTCCCCAGAGGCAGCTGCAGTTGTTAGACAGAGGCCCTCATGCACCCCATTAGCAAATGTGGAACAAAGCTACTGCTAAGTCTGCTGTGGCCGGAACACTTGATAATCCTGAGCCACACTTGAGACACAGAAGAGAATGCCATATAGTCAGTTTTGTGAGCATTTATTGAGCGCTTACTGTGTGACACATACAGTGTGAAGTTTTGGTGAGGATGGGGAATGGAGGAGAGAATACAGCCAGTGCCGTAGTAATAAAGGTCATTCTCTATATGTCGCCAAGTACACCAGGCCACAGAATCCCCCAGAAATGGGAGAGAATCTTTTAAAATAAAGTGGAGCTTGATGGGATGTTGCAATTGTAAAGGAACCTTAATGGTCGGAGAACTTGCATGAAACTTTGTGAGGTCTGCACTTGATGAACGTTTAAGGTCACAGTGATGAAAACAAAAGTCCCTCATGATCTCCTAGCATGAGATCTTCTTCGGCAGAGTTTTCATTCTTCTTTTAAGACAAGGTGAGTGGCAAGGGGAAGAGAAGCAAGACCCTTAGGGCAGAGGGAAGAGAATCGAGGGAGAGAAGGGAGAGGTTCTGGGTTCAAATTGTGCCTCCGATAATGGTCTGACTTTGGACAAGTGACTTAACCTCATCTGTGAAATGGACTGCTCTTGGAGGTTCCTTTCATTTCTTTTTAAATTTTTTATTTACTTTTTAGGATACAGTGTACGTCCTTGGTGCCTTTATTTTTTTCCGGTTAATTTAATATTTTTTGACAATAGATGCATAGTTTTCAGCATTGACCATTGCAAAGCCATGTGTTCTACATTTTCTCCCTCCCTTTCCCCCACGCCCTCCCCTAGACAGCAAGTGATCCAATAGAGGTGGTTAAACATGTGCCATTCTTCCATACATATTGCCACAATTATCGTGCTACACAAGAAAAATCAGATCAAAAGGGGAAAAATGAGAAAACAAAAGCAAACAACAAGCAAAAAGGTAAAAATCCCATGTTGTGATCCAGTCAATCCCCACGATTCCCTCTCTGGCTGCAGATGGCTCTCTCCATCACAAGTCTAATGAAATTGCTCTGAATCATCTCATTGTTGAGAAGAGCCATGTCCATCACAGTTGGTCATCATACAATCTTGCTGTTGCTGTATACAATGATCTCTTGGTTTCACTCACTTCCCTCAGCATCAGTTCCTGTAAGTCTCTCCAGGTCTCCCTGAAACCATCCTGCTGATCATTTTGGGTTGAACACTGATATTCCATTACATCCATATACCACAGTTTATTCAGCCATTCCCCAGTGATGGGCATCCACTCAGTTTCCAGTTTCTGCCACAAACATTTTTGCACATGTGGGTCCCGTCCCCTCCTTTAAGATCTCTTTGGGATACAGGCCCAGTAGAAACACTGCTGGATCAAAGGGTTATGTACAATGTGTTAGCCCTTTGGGCATAGCTTGGGTTCCTTTTAGAGAGAGAACCGTGACCTTGGGACTCAAAGGATTCTAAGGTCCCTCCCATTTCTAATGGTTGGTTATGTCCAGCCTCAGTTTCCTCATCTGTAAAATGGGGAGGCTGGACTCGATGGGGTCGTTTCCTTGGGAGCCACGGCACCCCTGCCTCAGTTTCCCCATCTGCAGAGTGGGGATAATGACACGGTCTCACTGGGAGTCTAACCCCCGTCTGCTTCCGACCCCAGGTTGCACTCCCCACGTTCATCTTGGAGACGAGGTCTCTCCTGGAGATGTTCGCCAACTTCATGGCCCACCCTGACCTGTTGCTGTCCATCGGCTCGGCGGCCACCCCTGAGGAGCGGGCCATCTCCTTCGTGGAGTACTACCTGACATCGTTCCGTGAGGGCCGCAAGGGCTCTGTGGCCAAGAAGCCATACAACCCCATCCTGGGGGAGATCTTCCACTGCTCCTGGGACATCCCCAAGGACCAGGTCAAGCCCCTGTTGCGGGAGCAGAACGAGGCGGAGGCCCCGGCGCCCAGCACGGAACCGGACCGAGAGCACTCCCCGCGGGAGCGGTACAAGCTCAGGTTCGTGGCCGAGCAGGTGTCCCACCACCCCCCGGTGTCCTGTTTTTACTGTGAGTGCAAGGAGCGAGGAATGTTTGTGAACACCCACGTGTGGACCAAAAGCAAGTTCATGGGCATGTCCGTGGGGGTGTCCTTGCTTGGGGAAGGTAAGAACGGGGGCTGGCCGGGGGGGGGCAGCCAAGGGAAGGGGGGGCAGGATCGCCATTGCCACCGAGGACGCCAACAAAGGGCTTTGTCTCTGAAATATGGTCAAGAGAGGCAGTGTCCTAGCGGGCCAGCCACTGGGACTGAAGGATCACAGTCCGTCTGTGGCTGGCCCTTAGGAAATTGAGGCAGCTGCCTCCTCAGGGCCACATTGGAGGGGCTCCAGAACCTAGCAATCCCTGATGTGGGTTTTTATTCCAGTCTCCTGACAGTGGCCCCCATTTGTAGTGGGGTGATTCTCACTCCATATTTTAAGTAGGTGCAGAACAATCCCCAGAAGCCTCGAGCCTTTAGAAAAACCACAGAGTAATATATTCCAACGTTCCTCAAGTTGTCCCTTAATCCCCCAGACTCTTGCAAAGGGCTCAGACTCCTGGGGAACATAACCCCTTTTGGAGGGGCTACGTGGCAGCCAAGCCTCCCGTCAGACCTCGGGGTTTGAGTAACTGGTTAATGGAGCAAGGACAGCTCCCTCGTGATCCTGGTCCATCGTTCCTTTGTTCTCTCCAAGATTATTATAATACTAACAATAACGATGATGATGATGATAATGTCGATGATAGTTCTTGAAGGTTCCTTTAGCACTTTACAAATAGTATCTCATTTGGCTTCCCAACCACTTTGGGAGGGAAATGCTGTTATCACCATCCCCATTTCACAGATAAGCAAATGGAGCCCGGTAACTTTTAAAACCCGGGTTTCAGCCCAAGGTTTGGGGCTCCTAAACTCCTTCATTCTTTTGCCCCACACCAGATTTGCTGCCAATTCAAGGAGATCTCAAAGGCCACCAAGGTTGCAAATCTCTCTTCTTGGATACTGATTAAGCCCGAATAACCTTAGGGAGGTTCTCTCTCTGGGGCAAGAGAACCAGGAGAATCTGGGCCTTGACATATTCTGAGATGTGTGCTAGTCAAGCTCTGCCTCTCCATCCTAGACTGAGGGAGCAAAGAGAATCAGTATTTATTAAGCACCTACTATATGCCTTTACAAATATCACTTCACTGAACTTGCTCAGGAAATGGGCCAGAACCAAGAACATCCTGAGACCCAGTGCCTTCCGCTACTCCTGGCCCAGGGCATCCCTACCTGAAGGCTCGAGGGGGTTGCATTTGTCCCAGGGCCCTCATGCCCTGCTTCCCATGAGATTATTGTGGGGGGCTAGGTGGCCAATCACCAGCTGCAGGATCTTCACCCTGTTTTGGACAACCTCATCCTCGGCTCTCTGTCGACGTTTCTTCCTTTCTGTTCTGGGAGGCTGAGATGGGTCCCTTCGTGCTCGAGGCTGCTGGGAGCAGACCCTGCTGCGGAGTATTCAGCCAGCCTGGCCAGAGCCCCTTCCTGAGATACCCTCCCCCTTCACCCCCTCCTCTGCCCAGATGAACCACAAGACAGGGTCTCTCTGGTTCTGTCTGCGATTGGCACAGAGTAAGCACTTATTCAGGGGATTTTCATTCCATCCTCCTCCCATAAGCAGCATTTCCAGAATCTTCACATTGGTTAATCGATGACCATGCACATCTTTCTGGCTTATTTGCTTGTTCCTCCCCCCCACCCCGCCTCCAGGGTTGAATGTAAACTCGTTGAGGGCAGGGGCTATTTGTCACTTTATTTTTGTGTCTATAATGCATTGGTAGGTGCTTAATAAATGCTTGTTGGATGAGATTGGATCACGTTAAAGCTGCTCCTGGGAGCCCCTGAGGTACAGGATACTAACTACTGTGACAAGCTGATTCAGAAGTCTTATGTTATATTTATTCATGATGAACTTTGAAGAAAAACTGATGATGAACCTGCCTTCAAGAACTTTTCTGAATTAGTCATGTGTGTTTCTGGTATACGGAGCAGGCGAGTTTTCAAGATTTCTAGTTCGTGAAAGTTGGATTTGTTGCTTTTAAAATGACTTTCTGATAATGTTCTGAAGGTTCCCAAGTTGGTGAATTTGACTTTTGGGACATATGTATTCTCTTAGTTCAGTTCAAAAAATACTTACATGCTTATTATAGGACTGAGCACTGGGGAATACATACTTTATTTAAGACCCACAATTCTTATCTGTTTTGTGGCAGGTGGTCAGATAAAATCTATAGATTCTTGCTAAGGAGAAATTTCTTAAATGCAGATTGATTACAAAGGGAAACCAGTGTTGGTGAACATAAAAATGTAATTCCCCCCCCCTTGATCCAAGATTATGGTCCCCCTGAAATTTATCCACAGACTTCTGTAGGATATGTCCCCGGAGATGGGGTCTGGAGTTGTGATGGGGACACTGACCTTAGAATTAGTGTAGAGATTTGAGTTTGATCCTGTGTGTCCTTTCACCTCTATGCCTCAGTTTCCTTACCTATAGGATTCCATGCTATGATCTTTATGTACATGTATACACACTAAACTGCTCTGTATATCAGCTGTCTAGAGTTCAGGAGGTCAGGGATGGAAATAAAATTTGGGATTTAATTGCATAGAGAGCAAGTCTCTGAGGTGGATAAGATCACTAAGGGAAAGACTAGAGGGATCCGAGAGAAGAGACTAGCATGGTACCCAGCACATAGTAGGTGCTTAATAAGTGTTGTTTAATTAAATAATGACCCAAAGGGTCCCAGAGGAGACTGAGAAGCGGTGGTCAGAGAGATTGCAGGAGAACCAGGAGAGTGCAAAAGTAAAGGTCCTCAGATCATATCAGCTATTTTGAGTCAGTGTCCTGCATCTGGCTCGGACGAAGCCCAGAGTCCACTAAAACGTCCAGGGCTTCCTCATTTGCTTTCCGGCCATGCCTCTTTCATGATATATTATTTGTGCAGTTGATTTTTTGGACCCAAGTGTAGGACTTTACATTTGTCAT